>NC_091153.1:3057018-3134518 GCF_040958095.1 Procambarus clarkii | reverse complement strand
AGGGAAAGAGCACAAGAAGTTAACCCAGATGTAATCGGACTCACTGAAACAAAACTCTCTGGAATCATAACGAATGCCGTGTTTCCCCAGGAGTATACAGTAATAAGGAAAGAGAGGGAAGGTAGAGGAGGAGGCGGAGTGGCCCTACTCATGAGAAGGGAATGGAGTTTTAAGGAGATGGCCATCCCGGGCTGTGAGGAGTTCAGAGACTACATAGCAGGCACCATAACAATGGGAGGACCAAGAATAGTAGTAGCAGTAATATACAACCCTCCACCAAATGACAGGAGACCCAGTCAAGAGTATGAAAACAACAACAAGGCAGTTAACACTATAATTGAGAGGGCAGCCTCTGCTGCCTGTAGAAATAGATCCCACCTGCTCATCATGGGCGACTTCAATCACGGAAAGATTGACTGGGAGAACAAGGAACCGCATGGAGGCGAGGATACGTGGAGAGCCAAACTATTGGAGGTGGTGACAAGCAACTTTTTAACGCAGCATGTCGGAGAACCCACAAGGATGAGAGGAAATGACGAACCAGCGAGACTCGACCTAGTCTTCACTCTGAACGACTCCGACATAAGAGAAATCGGTTTTGAGGACCCAGTAGGAATGAGCGACCACAGTGTACTGGTGTTTGAGTACTTGATTGAAGAAGGGTTATTGAACTCGAGGAGGGATACCGAAACCAAAAGGTTAGCATACCGAAAGGGAAACTATGAGGGGATAAGAAAATTCCTAACAGATATAGCATGGGAAACAGAGCTCAGGGGAAAGACGGCCCAAGATATGATGGATTACATCACGCAGAAGTGCAAGGACGCAGCAAACAAGTTTGTCCCAGTCCAAAAGGAAAACAGAGAAATGAAGATGAGAAACCCATGGTTTAATCAAAGATGTAGGCTAGCTAAGCAGCAAAGTAAAAGGGCATGGAGAAACTATAGGAATAACAGGACACTGGAGAGCAGAGAAAGATACCAGAATGCCAGGAATGAATATGTCAGGATGAGAAGAGAGGCAGAAAGACAATACGAAAATGACATCGCAAGCAAGGCAAAGACTCAGCCTAAATTGTTGCATAGCCACATTAGGAGAAAAACAACAGTAAAGGAACAGGTTATGAGATTAAGGATAGGGGCGGAAGGATTCACTACAAATGACAAGGAAGTGTGTGAGGAATTGAATAAGAAATTCCAGGAGGTCTTCACCTTAGAACAAGGAGAAATTCCAGAGGTAAGTGAGGGAATAGCTAACCAGGAACCACTGGAAGAGTTTGAGATTACCAGTGGGGAAGTAAGGAAGTGTTTACTAGAGTTGGACGTGACGAAGGCTATAGGCCCAGATGGAATCTCCCCTTGGGTTCTAAAGGAAGGAGCAAGAGAACTGAGCCTACCACTCTCCATAGTGTATAACAAATCACTGGCAACAGGGGAACTGCCAGATATTTGGAAAGCAGCTAACGTAGTCCCGATATACAAGAAAGGGGATAGACAGGAGGCACTGAACTACAGGCCAGTGTCCCTAACCTGCATACCATGCAAGCTGATGGAGAAGATTGTGCGAAAAAAACTAGTGGAGCATCTGGAGCGAAGGAACTTTGTAACACAGCATCAACATGGGTTCAGGGATGGCAGGTCCTGCCTCACAGGGTTACTTGAATTCTACGACCAGGCAACAAAAATAAGGCAAGAAAGAGAAGGGTGGGCAGACTGCATATTTTTGGATTGTCAGAAAGCCTTTGATACAGTGCCACACAAGAGGCTAGTGCGAAAGTTGGAGATGCAGGCTGGAGTGAGAGGGAAGGTACTCCGGTGGATAGAGGAATACCTAAGCAACAGGAGACAACGAGTCTGTGTGAGGGGTGAAGTCTCAGATTGGCGAGACGTCACAAGTGGAGTCCCGCAGGGGTCAGTCCTCGGACCTATACTGTTTCTGGTATATGTAAATGATCTCCCAGAGGGTATAGATTCGTTCCTCTCAATGTTTGCCGACGATGCAAAAATTATGAGGAGGATTGAAACAGAGGATGATAGTAGGAGGCTACAAGATGACCTGGATAGACTGAGTGAATGGTCCAACAAATGGCTGTTGAAGTTCAACCCGAGTAAATGCAAAGTAATGAAACTAGGCAGTGGAAACAGGAGGCCAGGCACAGGATACAGAATAGGAGATGAAGTACTTAATGAAACAGACAGAGAGAAAGATCTAGGAGTTGATATCACACCAAACCTGTCTCCTGAAGCCCACATAAAGAGAATAACGTCTGCGGCATATGCGAGGCTGGCTAACATCAGAACGGCGTTCAGGAACCTGTGTAAGGAATCATTCAGAATCTTGTACACCACATATGTAAGACCAATCCTGGAGTATGCGGCCCCAGCATGGAGCCCGTACCTTGTCAAGCACAAGACGAAGCTGGAAAAAGTCCAAAGGTATGCTACTAGACTAGTCCCAGAACTAAGAGGCATGAGTTATGAGGAAAGGCTGCGGGAAATGCATCTCACGACACTGGAAGACAGAAGAGTAAGGGGGGACATGATCACAACCTACAAAATCCTCAGGGGAATCGACCGGGTAAACAAGGATGAACTTTTCAACACTGGTGGGACGCGAACAAGGGGACACAGGTGGAAGCTGAGTACCCAAATGAGCCACAGAGACGTTAGAAAGAACTTTTTCAGTGTCAGAGTAGTTAGCAAATGGAATGCATTAGGAAGTGATGTGGTGGAGGCTGACTCCATTCACAGTTTCAAGTGTAGATATGATAGAGCCCAGTAGGCTCAGGAATCTGTACACCAGTTGATTGACGGTTGAGAGGCGGGACCAAAGAGCCAGAGCTCAACCCCCGCAAGCACAATTAGGCGAGTACAATTAGGTGAGTACACACACACACACACGTCACTCAAGATAAAGGCATGTATGCATACTTCTCTATATCCACTTAATACAAAAAATTATGCCTAAACATATTTCATTAGATTTCAAAGCTAAAGCGAAACCACACACTTGTTTGAACCTGAAATTGAGAGTTTCTACAGATACCGCCGATGTACTAATTTTACAACTCTGTGCAGCCAGCCTTTATGATATACAACGGTGGTATTTAATTACGATTGATGCCATCAAAATATACTCGTAAGCTCTCGTAATCCTAGAAATAGAGCAGTCTTACCCAAGGTCACCTCCGCCTCTCAATCGTAACCCATTATTTAACTTAAGGGAATCATTACGCAGAACAGTCATATAATTATTGCTTTAGCAACATACTGCTGCTGTAGGCCTAGCTGCCTATGGTTTGATGACTGTCCTGAGCGCGGCCGTGAGGTCAGGTCCACCCCACAGGTCACCCAGTCAGGGATTAACTATTAAAAAAAAAAAAGGCCGACATACCACAGTCAATAGCGGCCAGGAGGGAGGTGAGGGTGTGCTTGTTTGGTATGTATTGTGTTTACAATATGGTTGGGAAAGCCTGTTTAGTCGCCAAATTTCCCATACGCTTGCCAAGGTCACCCCCTAACATTGCCAGCACCACTCTTGGTCAGTGTGGGACAAGCGAGATAAAGACGGAGAGAGGGAATTATCGGAGGAAAAGCGCCAAGCCATTACGACTATATAGCACTGGGAAGGGGTCAAGATAAGGATTTGGGATGGGACGGGGGGAAAGGAATGGTGCTCAACCACACTTGGATAGTCGGGGATTGAACGCCGACCTGCATTAAGCGAGACCATTGCTCTACCGTCCAGTCAAAAGTGGTTGGGTAGGCAAGAACCTTTAGGTTCTTGCCTACCCATGATGCCTGGCAAGAACCTTTAGGTTCTTGCCAGGCATCTGAAGGGCTCTTCGTCATTTGAGGAGGAAGCCCCATCAACAATACAAAAATTAACAACACTGTAGTAGACAGCTCTATTTTAGACTCCCTTTCCTCACTACTAGCATTAAATAACTTGGTCAAACAACGTGCTTGTCTCCAAAACCAAACATAAATATGCATACGTAATAATGAGGTCAAAGTCAAAATGTTGTGGATTCCCCCTCACACTGGACGGCAGGAACATTAAGTTGCTGCCTTTGCTAACCTTGCGGTAAATAATGACATGTTGACCGTAATCTTGAGCTATCAAAAAGATCCATTAAAAGTGTCGTTGGACGAGAATTCTTGGATGATTTTGAAAGTAGAATAATGCAAACGGGAACTAGCAGAGAAGTTGTGCATCATAATGTGATGTGTCAAACAAAACATGTGTATGAGATAAGTAACAAAATCAGTAGACTAAAAGACGTTGTTACTCTAACTACTAAACATTTCAACCACACGACAGCACCCACCACGTCCACCACACAACAGCACCCACCACGTCCACCACACCACCCAACACGTCCACCACACCACAGCACCCAACACGTCAACCACACCACAGCACCCAACACGTCAACTACATACCACTATAATCTAGCCAAGCCACACTGCCTGATACGCGAAACACAGTGCTCTGTATACACACGCTACACTTATCTCTCTCGATATCTCACCATTTGTGTCAACATTAATTTCGTTGTTACATATATTTTGTAACTATCTGGGGGGCCCTGACAGCCGAGTGGACAGCGTTTCAGATTCGTAGTCCTGAGGTTCCGCGTTCGATCCCATGTGGAGGTAGGAACAAAATAGGCAGAGTTTCTTTCACCCTGAATAAGAAATAGCAGTAAATACCTAGCTATTTCACCTAGCAGTAAATAGGTACCTGGGAGTTAGACAGCTGCTACGGGCTGCTTCCTGGGGGATATGTAACATAAGAGGCCTGGTCGAGAACCGGGCCGCGGGGACGGTAAGCCCCGAAATCATCTCAAGATAACCTCAAGAAGATGTGCACGGATTGCCTGTCGACAATTTCGATAGCTCTTTATCACAGCATGATTTGGGGCCCAGGCTACTCTGGCGACTGCCTGGCCCATTGGCCTATCTCTGTTACCAAAAAGATAACATGGCGCATATGGAATGGAAACGTGTCAAGTTCTCTTGAAAGCATCCACCGTTGTTCCAACAACATTATATTTGTTGGCAGTAAGTGATTGGGGTTCAATGATGTTTACTCTGTTTTCTAAATTATGCTGATAGCACTCGTACATTTCATTAGATAGATTTTGCACTTCCTGCCATCTCTCACTCCAGCATGTTGAGATTTTATGTACACAGGTAAGTCAGAATGCAGAGTCATCATGGCAACACGACAGCCCCTCACACGTCAACCACACGACAGTAGATATAACACGACAGTCTGATCTATGACGGACCCTGCCCCTTCCTAGATGAACAAGTTGTGAGAAAAAAGCTTCAGGAATTAAGCCTGCCAGGGGCTGACAGGACACACCAGTACGTACACGCATGGAAACAAAGTACACAAATGTGCACACACACACACACACACACGTACGTTTCCTACGTTAGAAAGAACTTTTTCAGTGTCAGAGTAGTTAGCAAATGGAATGCATTAGGAAGTGATGTGGTGGAGGCTGACTCCATACACAGTTTCAAATGTAGATATGATAGAGCCCAATAGGCTCAGGAATCTGTACACCAGTTGATTGACGGTTGAGAGGCGGGACCAAAGAGCCAGAGCTCAACCCCCGCAAGCACAATTAGGTGAGTACAATTAGGTGAGTACACACATTATAAAACAAAAATTAAGCACCATAGTAGCGAAACATTAAATGAATTAGTGAAGTAGTGGTGGCAGACTGCATACACAGCTTCACATGTACATATGTACATATTCTTTCCTTGTCATATGTACATGTACATATGACAGCTCAATATGATCCGGAATCTGTACACAACTTGACTGAATGTTGAGAGGCGGGACCAAAGTGTATATTTATATGTACCTGAATATATTATATATAATTCAGGACTAAGGCCTAGCACTAAACCAATTAATTAGGATTCTAAAATACAATACCAGAGGGTATGTAAATTTGTATTGAAGTCACCCACACGAATAATACTAAGCAAGAAAACGTTTTCTATATCAGTATATGTAACAGCAATGTCCCACTTTCTTTGGCATAAAATATCCAATTGGAATTGTTGGATATTCACTATATTATTAAAATGCACACACAGCAAGTGATATAATTAAGCTATATAATGAAGGATTAATTTACTTTAGACTTTTATCGGGAAATCTGTTAATCATATTGACAATTCTTTAATAGTAATTAATATTAATTATTAACTTATCAAAGATTCTCTTGACGAATTTTGAAAAAATCCTGAAGTGCAGTGCACATAATTATACAAGGAAAGAATACCGATAAATCTCAGTATTCTCTACTGTATTACAAAGTAGAGTATCCACTGTTTATACAATAGGAGGATTTATTAGCACTTACCAAGTAGGGCTTGCAGCTTGGTGTCTAGTGCGAAATGCGGCACATAGTCCTTGGAGAGGCGGTCACAGTCAATCTCCTCCTGGTAGGGCGTGCGGCCATACCCCAGCACCACGATGTGGGAGCGGTCGACGGGGTGGGTGGGCGGCGACATGGAGGGTGAGGTGACGGGGAAGACGGAGGGCGAGGTGACGGAGGGCGAGGCGACGGGGAAGACAGAGGGCGAGGCGACGGGGAAGACAGAGGGCGAGGCGACGGGAAAGACAGAGGGCGAGGCGACGGGAAAGACAGAGGGCGAGGTGCCGGGAAAGACGGAGGGCGAGGCGACGGTAGTGGGGGACGTGCTGCTGAAGGGTGCCATTTGATCCATCACCGGCGACTGAGGTGCTGGTGACAGAGGCAAGTTTGGCGATAGCGGAGACTTTGGTGACTTAGGCGAGAGGGACTTCGCAGAGAGAGGAGACGTTGGAGGAGGTGGAGATAAGGGAGCGAGGGGTGAATTTGAGGGAAGTGAAGCAGCTAGCGCTGATGTTTCCTCCGTGACGGTAGCAGGATGAGCGGTGACGGGGCCGTCGTGAGGCACTGGTGAGTTGGGCGAGGCCGGTGCCTGGCTGCTGCTGGTGGCAGGCGCGGCGGCAGGACTAGAGTGATAGGTGGGCGCTTCACTGACACTGTTATTGCGACTGTAACAACCAGTTGGGATCTCCGCGATGGTGCTGGAGCGAGAGAGAGATTCCGCCATGCTGGTAGATCGACTGAGAGAGTCGTTGATGGCTGTGATACGAGAGAGTGATTCATTAATACTGGCAGTGCGAGGGAGGTGAAGCGCCTCTTGTGACACACTGCTGAACATGACCACCTCTTCTGCACTGTGAAGAGGGTCAGCTAGACTGGTGGTGCGGGTGATGGTCCTGGGGGAGTGTGTGGACACACACCCGGGATATGAGGCTCCCGAGGTGTTGGGCCGGTGCAGGGAGTCTAAAGAGGTGCGCCAGGAATGTGCAGGACTCAACTTGCTAGGAGAGGCTGGGGATTCACTGCGGCCTGATCCCAGGGAGGAACCGGTGCCCCCGCTTGCCAGGGAGGTCGTCGAGCCGTCGCTCGCCATAGAGTGAAGAGTCGAGGACGACAACGCTGGGGAAGACTGTGATGGGTGCAACTGACGAGGAATGTTCTCCTTGTCCGACGTGTAGCAGGCAGCATCTTGGGTGTGAACGTGGGCCCGTCGAGCTTTAAACGCTCTCAGCTCCTCAGCAGTAAAGCTTACAGTGGTGGAGGTAGAGCGTGTGTGACCTGGCCAACCTGGAACAACAGACATCAATATAATTAAGCTGAAGTTACCAGTCACAGAACTGAAAAAATAAATCACTCAAAATTTAGTTTAGCTAATTTTAATGCATCCCATACCCGTACTGTGATTTTTTTTATGTTGCCGAGTGGTAGTGGACCTCATACCTATCCCGTGAGCGTTAGTGGAAAAGAATGACTTCCTTTCTCGGTGTAAGATAAAAAATTACACCATTCATTACTTTGTGAATCTTAATGCGGGAAAATCAACTGATGACTAAGTCTAGTGCCCAACTGATTAAGTCTAGTGACATGAACTGATGACCAAGTCTAGTGACATCAAAATAATAAGTGTTTAAACATTGATCAGAATAGCAATGTGGGCGCTAACGGTGAGAGTACACACCACCGTTATTTAAGCACTCCAGCAATAAGCACAACACCGGTGAGGCAGCGTCGCCAGCCAACACAAATGGAAAGCGATGGTATTGCTTACAAAGAAGGCTTAGTTTTACTACAATGAACCGCTGACTCAACAACCACGTGACGATAAAGGGGTGAAAGTGTGTTCGATCAGCTGTACTACGTCCGAGGAGGACATTAACTCTAGCACCACAAAGGTAACATAGGGGGGCTACTGGCTCACTTTTTAAGCAACATATTTAGCAACAATAAGGAAACACCGGAGGAGTATAATTATTGACCATTTTCTCTGCAGGTGGTGTGGAGAGAGACCTTGCTGGGGGCGGCGACCGCGGCCTGGCATTGGTCGTTCCCCTCCCCCACACACCTTAGTGCTCTGTTGGCCTCACTTGTATTACTTACCAAGAGTTTCTGGCACAAAACTATATCTGTCCTTTGTAGCTTAGTTGACCAGTCCAGCAACGAGGAGGCCTGGCCGAGGACCGGGCCGCGGGGCCGTGAAGCACGAAATTATCGCAATGTAACCGCAAGATAGGTCCCTATTTTTATTACGCAATTTTTATAATCACTCATATTTTGTTCTAGAACGTAAATAATACTAATTTCAAACTCACCAATGATCGGTGATGCTACACCTAAACCATGCACTCCAATACTATTTATTCTATATTTTTTTGTTTCAACTGTAGTGTATTAGGTTAGACAGTTTCAAATTTCCAGTAATGCACAAAGCCATGCTGATTGTCTAGACTAAGTTATCACGTTTCTCTGGGATCTGTACATCAATCAGGTAATATATTAAACTTCATATATATATGCCCTGTATGCCTATATCCTATACTGTAGGCCTACATGCTGTAGAGCTGATCAGACCTGGGTTGTCCAGCCTCGTCGAAGCCTCATCACCGCAACCTCTCTTACTGAAGGCGCTACATTCTTTACTCTATCGACCCCACCGTAAAAATTGCAGTGGATTAGGGACATTAATACCAAGGTAATATTGACGTTTCATGGGTCTTACAACTATCGGCTCCAGTATGTTGGCTGGTGTCTAGGTTCTGACTCTTCTGGTTATGCAAATCTGCTGCATTTTTTAGAGTGGTAACAGAAAGCGGGCTTTATAACCAGCGTCTACTGATAAACGTTACTTGTCTCTACAAGTCACTGTTTAAAACCTGACTTGTCTTTATCTCGTTCACTCTCCGTATATTGCCCGACATGTAATGACTTGCAGCTGTCTTAAGACCTCCCGGCCCTCAGGCCAAGGCGATTCCCGACACAAAGTGAAAACTGGAACGTAAATCAAAATAGGTCAAGAGGAAAGCCCGTGACACTGGGCATGTCACTGTAGTTCCACGAACAGCAGGCCTACCTAAAACCTGTCATCCAACTAAGCTATGAGCAACATTAGAGGGGTAGCGGGGGGGGGGGGGGGTCCTCGTCAGTGAAGCGAGGTGTTTGTCCGCCAGAGAAAACGGAATGATGAAGCAGGTTTTTGACAAGGAAAAGGTGGAGATGGCGGTTACCGGCAACAAATTATATATGAAACTAAACCAGGTGTCTTAAGAAAGTTAAGACTGATTATCATTGGGTATCCACCCCTCTAGGTCAATTCTAGACACACATTATAATAGTATTTAATATTTTCACTAGTTTATTCACTTAAAAAAGCCTAGCATAGCTAACAAACATATCAATTACATGCATCAAAACACCTGCTTCATCATGTTTATACAGCATTGCATTACACATAATTTAATAAAAGAAATGACTCACCATTATTATTAACGGCGTTGTCGTTATCAATTATGTTCTTGTTGTTATTGTTCTGGACAAGGGAGGAGGTGGAGGGTAAGGAACGGAGAATTCCGGCCGGAGGCGGCGTAGAGGAGGTGGTGGTGGAGGTGAGTGATACCCTTCTCTCACACTCCAACTGTTGGGAGACTGTTGGACTGGTGGAGGTGGTGGTTGTGGTGGTGGTTGTGGTGGTGGTGGTAGTAGTGGTGGTAGTGTTGTTGTTGGTGTTGTCATCGCGGGTGTAGAGCAGGTTGCGATTGGACGCTGACGGAGAGATGGTCCTCCTGTAGCGGCCCTCGAAGCCGGTCTTCCAATCCCTGCGGTGAGCCATATACGAGTCCTTGTGGTATGTCCTGCAAATAAACAATCACACACTTTAATATAATACTTTACTACAATACAAAAAAATACATTGTCTGGTGTTAAATACATTGGTGAAGGTGTTAAAAGAAATTTAACACCTTCCCTCAAAACCATCCATGGATTGTGGTAGCCTACTGCAAGCACCAACAACCCGGTTGATCTGTGTTAGCCAGTACATAGTGATCGAACTGCGTTGGTGATTGATTGATTGATGAAAATTAAGCCACCCAAGACGTGGCACGGGCATGAATAGCCCGTAAATTGGTGATGATAATTACAGGACATATATACCAATATATCAGGATGGGGTTTTGAGTTGGGGCAAACTGTAACTTTAAGATACACTTATGCTACATCATTATACAAGACATCTTATCTCTGTGATAAGATGTCTGTTCCTAGGTACATCACGTCTTTTGCTAGGTCGTAGTTGTTTAAGATTCAGCTAGTCAGAACAAAAACTTCCAAGTAGCACGGGTTATGGTGATCCCGTAATAGGTCGCAGTCAACCAGTTAATATAATATATCTTCTCTAATCACCTCCCCCTCCCCCCTCTCCCACTAGCCCTTGTGACACACTGTATCTGAATAATGGGATGGGAGAGTGAGGAAGGGATGGAAAAAAGAGAGACGGGAGAGATGAGAGCAGAGGGGGGGATAGAGAGGGGAGAGGGGGAGAGGGGAGAGGGGGAGAGCGAGGGAGGGGGGAAGAACAGAGGAGAGGGGGGAGGGAGAGACTGAGCAAGGGAGAGTGAGGGAGGAGTGGGCTGCTGACCTTAGTGGCCTATTTATGGGTGAAGGGTTGGGATGGAGTAACTGCAGCCCCGCTCCTGTGCCAGGTAAGTCCACTACGGGCTCACCATAGCCCGTGCTACTTGGAACTTTTTGTTCTAAGTAGCTGAATCTAAAACAACAACAGCTGGGGAAGACTGTATGCCACGGGAGCCAACACATGCATCAATAATCTTAGAAAGCGAGCTTGCTTGCTTGATCTGTGTCTGTGGCGTGTGTTGAAGGGGGGGGGGGGAGGAGGTCACGGGCCGCTCCAAGAAAGCCTGTTGGACAAAGTTATCACAAGTCAAGCCTGAGCTCCAGGCCGGGCTTGGGGTTATCTTGAGATGATTTCGGGGCTTTTTTTTTTTTAGTGTCCCCGCGGCCCGGTCCTCGACCAGGCCTCCACCCCCAGGAAGCAGCCCGTGACAGCTGACTAACACCCAGGTACCTATTTTACTGCTAGGTAACAGGGGCATAGGGTGAAAGAAACTCTGCCCATTGTTTCTCGCCGGCGCCTGGGATCGAACTCAGGACCACAGGATCACAAGTCCAGTGTGCTGTCCGCTCAGCCGACCGGCTCCCTGGGGGAGTAGAACTCCCAGAATCCACTCCAGGTTTAACATGCAAATAATTAATGGCCTTTATAATTTGTCTCGTTACCATTGCTGGAACACACAAACGCTAAAATCACCTTAGAAACGTGAATGTTTACATCATACCTTAAAGGTTCCATCACATTAATGTCACAGTAATAATTATGGAAGAGACGCACACAAGACCTTCATGGGACCTTTAGACATGATCTTGACCTTTCTCTAACGGCCGCGATTTTCCTTATCGACACACACATGGACAGACCTGAATGGTAAACCCTGCTTCACGCACGCACGCACGCACAAACACGCACACACGCACGCACAAACACGCACACACGCACGCACAAACACGCATGCGAGCGAGGGAGAGAAAAAATCCACAAATATTTTCCTTAGTCAAACAAAATATCTACCAGCTAAAGATCACATTGTCTTGAACTCAGTCAGATCCGGTAACGCGACAGAAAATAAAATATTGTATTTGCGCCCCCCCCCCCCAAAAAAAAAGCTGTTAAAATGTTTTAAAATTAATTCTAACTATCCGGCATGTAATAGCACAGGAGTAAGTAGAAGAGAGAGATACATTCCGGGAAGTTAACGTTGTCATTCTAACAAAAGAAAAACTACAAGAAACTGATACGACTAATAAAGATTGCGGTGGAATCTGTATTACTAACACATTATTTACGCCACAGTCCACTACAGTGCATCCACCCAACTCTCCAATAATAATGATAGTACTAATATAAACTATTTGCTCAAACGTGCAAAGTTCAATCCCCGACCGTCCACAAGTGGTTGTTCACCATTCCTTCCTCCCGTCCCATCCCAAATCCTTATCCTGACTTTTTCCAAGTGCTATCAAGTCGTAATGGCTTGGCGCTTTCCTCCTGATAATTTTAAAAATTTAATCAAACGTACAAAAATGGACTGGTGGAACAGTTCACGATTTGAAGGTTTCCAGTTCAGTTTGAAATGGAAAAGTTCACCTATTGTCTTGCAGTATTTTATCAACCCAAATGGCATACTTAAAACAAATACGAAAAATAATTGAACCTAATCTAACCTGTCCAAGACGTAAATAAGTAATTCCAAGGCTATATGTACTAAATTAGGTCTAAGATAACATGTGTCATACTAGAACTAGTTTTTTTTTCTTGTACCCTATATAAAATTTGTATACGTTAAACTAACTACTTGTTACAAGTACTATCATTTTAGGAGTACTGAACCAGCCCAAGACTGAACTATGTTCAAATTGTTCAGTTATATTTTCTTTAATAATTACATTACCTTTTAATACATTTTTCCTTGCCTGCAGAACTTCAACTTTCTTTGTACTTACTTTCACCCGTTTTTATCTCTGGTCAATTTAATACATTTATCTGTAATAATTACGATTAATTATGTTTCTTGTGGTTAGGAATTTACTGATATTATTCCCCGTTTGAAGTTTTGTTATTTATTCAGTATATTTTAACGGTTATATAAACTCAATGTGGTGCCTGCACCGTGTACCAAACGTCCTTGTGATTTATTTTTTCAGATTTAGATTAGGAAAGATTACGTTAGGTTAGGTTAGGTTACGTTAGGTTACGTTAGGTTAGGTTAGGTTACGTTACGTTAGGTTACGTTAGGTTACGTTAGGTTACGTTAGGTTACGTTACGTTACGTTACGTTAGGTTACGTTAGGTTACGTTACGTTAGGTTACGTTACGTTAGGTTACGTTACGTTAGGTTACGTTACGTTAGGTTACGTTACGTTAGGTTACGTTACGTTAGGTTAGGTTACGTTACGTTACGTTACGTTAGGTTAGGCTATACATTATGTTAGGCTACACAAGTCTGGATAGGTTCAGGGAAGCGCGGCCGGCAGACTCACCACAGCCAGCAGCTTTCTTGTAATAACAGAGAATGATTTTTATCTAAACAAGGCGCTGCGACGAAGCATTAAGATGTCTTCGAGGGATATACATACGAGGGTGAACGTCTTTGTGTATATTCTGTATATATACCGCCCACGGGATGGATTGATGATTGAGGAAGATTAAGCCACCCAAAGGGTGGCACGGGCATGAATAGCCCGTAAGTGGTGGCCCTTTTGAACCATTACCAGTATCAAGAGCTGATACTGGAGATCTGTGGAGGTGCGACTGCACCCTGCGTGACGGGAGATGTCTCCCATGCACAGGATGGGTTACGGGGTGCCTAATAAATGCCTAAACTGAGCACCACACTACCGTAAAGTTGCGAGACATCTCCTGTAGCTCCGCATCATTATACATAATAATACCAGGCTATACATCATTTAACAGCTGACGGGACTGTATTCTTCCCAGCTGTGCTGTATACTACACACCCCCGTCACACACAACCGTAAGGCTGTCACAAGTCGTCACCGTCCTGCATCAATATACATGTTAATGTTAAACTTTGTAACGCTGAAGTCAATATTTTTCCCCAGTTGGAAATAAAAAATACACGCCTGCCCTCTCCTCTATTACGTCGATTTTTTTACGGAATCTATCAGTCTATTTGAATGCGACGTATTAGTAAAAATTAAAGCATCGTTATTTGACGTCTTCTATGCATTGGTCTCGACAAGTTAGGTGGGTTGCCTGGGTTTGTACTTTGTTGGTTAGACAAAATATTTATATTTTTAGTTGTAAAAAACTAGCATTATCCTCACTTTAATAACACTTAATTGAAATCCTCAGATGAGGCAAAATTGTAATTAAATTGTCAATAAAGATGTTAATAATAATATTTCAGCCTGGCCGGTCGGGCACTTCTTGCACGAACTCTTCTAATTTTCTCTTAAACACGCTCACTTGTGTTCCGGCAATACAGGGAGGGTATTGATTGAGCTGGTTAGGCAAAACAAATGCATTGTTTACAGATTTGCGAGTCGAGACAACACTCCCGTGTTGAAAGCTTCGTGTAGATGATACAGGAAGATGATACAGATGATACAGGAAGATGATACAGATGATACAGGAAGATGATACAGATGATACAGGAAGATGATACAGATGATACAGGAAGATGATACAGATGATACAGGAAGATGATACAGATGATACAGGAAGATGATACAGATGATACAGGAAGATGATACAGATGATACAGGAAGATGATACAGATGATACAGGAAGATGATACAGATGATACAGGAAGATGATACAGATGATACAGGAAGATGATACAGGAAGATGATACAGATGATACAGGAAGATGATACAGATGATACAGGAAGATGATACAGATGATACAGGAAGATGATACAGATGATACAGGAAGATGATACAGATGATACAGATGATACAGGAAGATGATACAGATGATACAGGAAGATGATACAGATGATACAGGAAGATGATACAGATGATACAGGAAGATGATACAGGAAGATGATACAGATGATACAGGAAGATGATACAGATGATACAGGAAGATGATACAGATGATACAGGAAGATGATACAGGAAGATGATACAGATGATACAGGAAGATGATACAGATGATACAGGAAGATGATACAGGAAGATGATACAGATGATACAGGAAGATGATACAGGAAGATACAGATGATACAGGAAGATGATACAGATGATACAGGAAGATGATACAGATGATACAGGAAGATGATACAGATGATACAGGAAGATGATACAGGAAGATGATACAGATGATACAGGAAGATGATACAGATGATACAGGAAGATGATACAGGAAGATGATACAGGAAGATGATACAGATGATACAGGAAGATGATACAGATGATACAGGAAGATGATACAGATGATACAGGAAGATGATACAGATGATACAGGAAGATGATACAGGAAGATGATACAGATGATACAGGAAGATGATACAGGAAGATGATACAGATGATACAGGAAGATGATACAGGAAGATGATACAGATGATACAGGAAGATGATACAGGAAGATGATACAGGAAGATGATACAGGAAGATGATACAGATGATACAGGAAGATGATACAGATGATACAGGAAGATGATACAGATGATACAGGAAGATGATACAGATGATACAGGAAGATGATACAGATGATACAGGAAGATGATACAGATGATACAGGAAGATGATACAGATGATACAGGAAGATGATACAGATGATACAGGAAGATGATACAGATGATACAGGAAGATGATACAGATGATACAGGAAGATGATACAGATGATACAGGAAGATGATACAGGAAGATGATACAGATGATACAGGAAGATGATACAGGAAGATGATACAGATGATACAGGAAGATGATACAGATGATACAGGAAGATGATACAGATGATACAGGAAGATGATACAGATGATACAGGAAGATGATACAGATGATACAGGAAGATGATACAGATGATACAGGAAGATGATACAGGAAGATGATACAGATGATACAGATGATACAGGAAGATGATACAGGAAGATGATACAGATGATACAGGAAGATGATACAGATGATACAGGAAGGTAGAACACGAGTACAGGCGATGAGTCACAATAACATGGCTGAAGTATGTTGACCAGACCACACACTAGAAATTGAAGGGACGACGACGTTTCGGTCCGTCCTGGACCATTCTCAAGTCGATAGAATACGAGGTTTTGATAGCAAAGGTAACTAGGCACGCGAGAGAACACCATAATAGGCAAAGGCCGGTGATGTGTAACAAGACTCATACCGGAGCTGAGGGGATTAACCTATGAAGAAATGTGGTAGTAGTTAGGCCTGGCCTGGCCTGGCCTGGCCAGGCCGCGGGGACGTTAGTCCTCTGAACTAAGAACTAAGCAAGGTAGGTAACGTACCACACTGAAAGCTAGTTTTGTTAGTCATTTATTATCTGTACACCAGTTGATTGGCAGTCGAGAGGCGGGACCAAAGAGCCAAAGCTCAACCCCCGCAAGCACAACTAGACGAGTACACACACAATTACGTACCACCAGGAATTATAGCCAAGTTTCCAACATTTGCTTACCGTAGGTAATGCATTCACCGTGTAGAGAGAACGGAAGTGATGTAATCTGTTTTGTCGGGGAGAAGCCTGTGTATCTATACATTTTAGACGAGGTCCAAACTGCTGACCCTGCCCCCCCACCCCTCCCTAGGATGCAACCTCCTCAACAATTGTCTAATTCCCGGGTACTTATTTACTGCTAGGTGAGTGAGGAATTAGTTGACCTGATGTTCCATTCACCTCGGGCTCAGGGAGACTCGAATCTCGGACCCCAGGCGTGAGAGGCCGAGGAGTGAGGAATGTTTATTTCCACGGAAGTGTGGAATGCCAATTTTATATGACCTGATGGTCAGTATAAACAGAGACCTGATGGTCAGTATAAACAGAGACCTGATGGTCAGTATAAACAGAGACCTGATGGTCAGTATAAACAGAGACCTGATGGTTGTTACGTACTCCTAGCAGAATACGTATATAAATTTAAAATAAATATTATTTTATTTTGTCATTGCATGTATATGTACACACATTGTGTTTTGGGTAAATTGTCGTGTGGTGTGGCAGCGTCAGTGGACAGGAGAGCGGTTGTCTCTGCACACGTCTATTACTTGATTGATACGGGAAAGCTGGACCTGTTCAGTTTGAGAGTTCCAGATGTCACTTTTATTTAGTTAGGAAATGCTTTATATATTGTAATTAAACAGGTGTCATTGTACTTATATATTTTGTAAGTAACTATTATATGTAACTTGCAGTCTTATGTGTTTTGAGAACAAGTGGTTGTTCAATTAGTTTATAATATTAAAAAGTCCTTAGTTTCCATCCCTCATCCTGGGATGAGGCAGACGGGAGGTGAGAATGTGGGTGGCGACAGAGCGAGAGTTCAGTAGCTTCGGGGAACTAGGAGGAGTAACAAGTGGGAGATAAGTCTGTTATTATTCATTTGTTGCCATAATTACTATTATATATATTGTGCCATGACTATACAATCATATTCTATAAGTTAACTTTACCATCTGTGTTTTTATATTATACTGTTTTGAATATATAGCTATCATATTGTGTATCTATTCTTCAGTCCTAAACGAAGATTGTTAATTATGTGCTCATTACCTATTAAGGGGTTATACTGGTGATTCGCTAGTGAGAACAGCAGTTGTGTCGTATCCCTAGACTTATTAAAATTTGGCTGCTGTAGGATCACGAGCCGTAACGTACGATAGGTAACAATGGTCAGTATAAACAGAGACCTGATGGTCAGTATAAACAGAGACCTGATGGTCAGTATAAACAGAGACAGTGTGAGCATAGAGCCACAGTCCCAAGAATATAGTTGGCACTTTATGAAGAACGTAAAAGATACCATTAAACGAAATGAGTTAGAGACAAAAATAAAATGCAATAGTTTCAAGAGGATACGATAACTGTCAGAGTCACTGCATTAAGATAGCCGATAGCTGGTTAAGGCGGGGCTCAGGAGCTAGTGTTGGGGTCCACGAGCACATTTAGAGCAGAGGGCTCACGCACGCACGCACACGATAACAAAACCATGTGAGCTGACCTTAGCACTTATCCAGCGCGCTGATAATTTAATTGCATCTACTTGCAAGGGAATTTTACACTGGGCATCTGGCATATACACAACAACTCCCCCCCTCCCCCCCCCCATGCCTCGAGTCCCCCTTGAACACCCATGACTCTAATATACTTTATCTCCTACATCCACCTCCCCCTTGCACTCCCCCCCCCCCTAGCACACTCGCCACTCCTACCTCACTCCCAAAACCAACAATTAGATTTGTGTGCCAAAATGTCCTTGAACAAATCCACAAGGGGCCGTGACGAGGATTCGAACCTGCGTCCGAGAGCATCCCAGACGCAGCCCAAATGTCCTTGCTCCGTGTTGTGAGGGTGCAGCATTTGGCAGCACATTCACGGGTGTTTTTCATATACATCTTTTGCGTTCATAACAATGACCGTGACTGCGCATAGCGGAGGCGGCGCCACACTTTTGAGGATTCGAGAGGAGGAGGAAGAGGGAGTGAATGACGAGGAGGAAGAGGAGAGTAACTAACAGGGCAGGAGCAGCAGCAGTGGGCCTGCCATTCGTCTTGCCTGACAGCAATCATTAAGATTGGTGGTGTGGGGGGTGGGGGGTGGGGGAGGGGGGGGGGAGAGGGGGGGGTAAAAAGCAAAAAGTGCGACCTTCACAGGCACAGTAAAGCCCGTCGCTGCTGCCACAATGCTCTGACTACTGCGTTTACCACACCCTCTGGAGCAGTTAGTGTCCTTAGCGGGTCTCGCTAAATATATCACTTAACTGTCCTAGCTAGTACCCCCACACACTGTCCTAGCTAGTACCCCCACACACTGTCCTAGCTAGTACCCCCACACACTGTCCTAGCTAGTACCCCCACACACTGTCCTAGCTAGTACCCCCACACACTGTCCTAGCTAGTACCCCCACACACTGTCCTAGCTAGTACCCCCACACACTGTCCTAGCTAGTACCCCCACACACTGTCCTAGCTAGTACCCCCACACACTGTCCTAGCTAGTACCCCCACACACTGTCCTAGCTAGTACCCCACACACAGTCCTAGCTAGTACCCCACACACTGTCCTAGCTAGTACCCCCACACACTGTCCTAGCTAGTACCCACACACACTGTCCTAGCTAGTACCCCCACACTCTGTCCTAGCTAGTACCCCCACACACTGTCCTAGCTAGTACCCCACACTCTGTCCTAGCTAGCAACATTAGCTGGTATCAATTTTACAGGTAGAAGCTATAGAGATTACATACGATGAATGTAAATACAGCATGAAGTACAATACCTGGTGTTGACAGAGGCCAGATGGTTATATAAACACTAAACCAGACGTAAACACACTCCCCCCTCACCCCCACCCTGTCAGAACCACTTGACCTGGCTTAGCTCCGGTTAAGGGCAGTGTGATTAAGAGTCCGGGAGGGCAGGGGCGTGTCCGGGAGGGCAGGGGGGCGTGTCCGGGAGGGCGGGGGGGGGGGGGGCGTGTCCGGGAGGGCAGGGGCGTGTCCGGGAGGGCGGGGGGGGGGGGGCGTGTGTCCGGGTAAGAAAGAGGTGAGCGTGGGCCTGAGGAGAAAGAAAACGTGGGTCCAAGAAGCGGGCGTGGGTCTGAAGAGGGAGAATGGGTACACAGAACACACACAGCAAGGGGGACGAGAAAGGTGTTTGGCTACCCCAGTACCCAGACACTGCCTTGTGTAACCCCCCCCCCCCCCTTGCCCCTCTCCCCCTCAACACCTTCCTCGAAAGTGAAAGGTGGTTCTTCTCACGAGGGAAAGATTTAGAGGTACGGTGCGACCGTGCTGTGATAACCAATAGAGTACCGTGCAAGACTACTCCGTCATGTCACGGTTGTGGGGGTCTGTGTTGCCTCCAGCAGCACCGTATGCAGATGAACTATCACCACACAAGCCAATGATGTGTGCCACTGGCAACAGCTAATACGGGATAACATGGCTATATATTTCTCTGTCTTTTTCCACTCTCAATTTCACACAAAAATACTGACGCACTTAACCAACTAGCAGCGTCATTGCTTGACCAGGGAGGCTGGTCAAGCAGCTGGTTGACCGGTTGACCAGAACAGGATTCCGGTTGAATCCATCCGGCGAATTCCCGTTTGACTTCCTCAGGCAAACCCCGTCCGCTGTTAGTGAAACCTTACGGTAATACGAAACAAATCCACAAGGGCCGCGATGAGAGTTCGAACCTAAGGCCGAGAGGACCCCAGACGCTGCCTTAATCGACTGAGCTACGACATGGTCAAAGAATTGCAACCGGGATTTCAACTTGACCTCATACGGATGAGTGATTTGTTCATCTGATGCATCAAGCAATTGTGATTTGTGTGTCGTCCAAGAGCATCCCAGACGCTGCCTAAATCGACCTTGTGGATTTATTCGTTTGAAGTTAAGGTGTTCCACTTCCCGCTACCTGTGGAGGATTTCCAGAGTTTTCCAACTCCCGCAGCCTGGCTTGAGGCCATAACCTTCCACGCGGTTATATTTCTCACCACAACATTCCTTACCACGTATAGGGCTACACTCTCACACTCGCACACTCTCTCTCTCTCTCTCTCTCTCTCTCTCTCTCTCTCTCTCACACACACTCTCACACACACTCTCACACACACTCTCACACACACTCTCACACTCTCACACACACTCACACACACTCACACACACTCACACACACTCACACACACTCACACACACTCACACACACTCACACACACTCACACACACTCACACACACTCACACTCACACACACTCACACACACTCACACACACTCACACACACTCACACACACACTCACTCACACACTCACTCACACACTCACTCACACACTCACTCACACACTCACTCACACACTCACTCACACACTCACTCACACACTCACTCACACACTCACTCACACACTCACTCACACACTCACTCACACACTCACTCACACACTCACTCACACACTCACTCACACACTCACTCACACACTCACTCACACACTCACTCACACACTCACTCACACACTCACTCACACACTCACTCACACACTCACTCACACACTCACACACTCACACACTCACACACTCACACACTCACACACTCACACACTCACACACTCACACACTCACACACTCACACACTCACACACTCACACACTCACACACTCAAACGTACGTGGTGTGTGTAAGTTTAGATTCAAGAAATTCCTAGATAAATTACAGGATCACACAACCGAGGGATTGTTTCAAGCGTAGGTTAGACATGGATATGAATGAGTTTGGGTAGATATAAATGGGAGCTGCTCGTATGGCCCAATATGTCTTCTGTATTTTACTTATTCTTACACTTAATGTTAAACATACACACATACGTGGCACTTAGGTAGACAAATAACAACCACCATGGTTGATACCAGTGCCCTCAGCCACCACATCTTAACACAGTATATCTATCCACTTTCACTAGCTGGGTCATGGCTCGCTTTGTCTTAAGAAATCCACTGTAAAAAAACGCCTCCTTCCACGAGCGAATTCATTTAACACCGCCGCACCAGGCAACGGTTGTACGACCATCCTTCGGAGACAACAAACTAGATAAGTTTTCTTCAAGAAGTGCCAGACCAACCGGGATATGGTGGGTATATGGTGGCAGGCCAAGCAACAGACTGGTGGACCAAACTCTCACAAGTCAATATGCAAGTAGAAGAACTCCCAGAACCCCATCAACCAGGTATATGTGGGCCGCTCCAAGCAACAGCCTGGTGGACCAAACTCTCACAAGTCTAGCCTGGCCTCGGGCCGGGCTTGGCGAGTAGAACTCCCAGAACCCCATCAACCAGGTATATGTGGGCCTGTGGGCCGCTCCAAGCAACAGCCTGGTGGACCAAGCTCTCAAGTCAAGCTTAGCCTCGGGCCGGGCTAGGCGAGTAGAACGACTCCCAGAACCCCATCAACCAGATAGTACAGCCATCAATATTACCCATTTAATATTAGCATCAACACACTGCACTAGCACACATCAAGAAACAACATATGGAAGCAAGCAAGCAAGCACAAAGCATTCAACATGGCGGCGGGCGGCGGCTGCATATGTAATCAAGGAGCCATCATCCCCCCTCTGCCCCCCCTCCCCCCCACCCCCCCTCGAACAGCTGTGTTGATGTTTAGAACCAGCCGGCCAACACGTGACACAGAGGACAACACCAGCCAGGAACATATATTCCTCACGGTTCTCAACATCTGCCATCTCCATCACCACCCCGTGTCTAGTATATGAACATGTTGAACAACGCGTGTGTACACACACTAATTTTGTTACACATATTTGGGGCAGCTCACTATACATGTTCAAAGTTTTCGCTACTATGATTTATTTTGTATTTTCACTTTCGAAAGTGTGAAAAAACAAGTTATTGTATTGTTTAGTTAATTACTAAAATGGAAAATTTGGTTAACATACTAAAATGGAAACTGAAATAGCTAATCATTCAAAACTTTTTTATAGTTTTTCCCATTAAAAAAATAATAATCCTTGTTGCATTGTAAACAGCTTGTGATTACCTACACGCCGTGAGCCCACTGTTACAGCACCTATATTGTGTACCTATCTCTGGATCACCTAAGTAGGAGTGCCGCTGTGTTTCTGTTATGGTAAGGAAGATGGCGTAAGGGGTGCACAGACACTAGGCTCCCGACCAGTACTCATCAACACCAGGAGGCGGCTGGCTTCTGCGCCAGGTTGAGAGCAAGAGGAGCCCTGGTAGAGGCAGCTCGCCCTAGCGGCCAACCAGGTCAGACAGACAGCCTCTTTCCTGTTATTATCAGGGTAATTCCAGGTGGGTTTTGTGGTGGTCATTACTCGCGCTGCCAAGATCATCCATAGCAAAAATAGCACGCAGGGGAACGCTGTTATGGTTCGCAGGAAGTTCACATAATTATAGTGATTATCAAGTGACGAAGTTGGCGTCTGCGACCGGCTTGGTCTACCTGTGTAATGATCGGATCTACCACATGTCCTTCATGATCTACCAGTGCCCTGTGCATAGCTTGGTCTGTCACGTGTCCTACACGTTGTTGAATCTGGCAGTGACTTCATGACTCTGGAGTCTTAAATACTCCCCATCTGTGGTGGCCGAAATCCAATACCATGTTTCTCATCTTCAGCAGATTTAAGACATTCAAACTTTGCTGGGCACCAATACTGGTGTTACCTCGAGTGAACGTACAGGCGCTGCTGCAAAGACCATTCGTGCCTGTCCCATTTTCCATGGAGGGCTTCTCTATCCGGATTTCTACCTGCGTACTCCTACACGAGGCCTCTGTCCCCCATGGCCTTCCTCTTACCAACGTAATAAGTGGTGGGGAACTGTTCTGCCCAGGCTGTGTATTGGCCACGCGCTTAACTCTGGCCACTTTATGGAACAACGCCCTGTTCCTTGTTGTCCGAACTGGGTTCTCTCTCTTTCAGTCGTGCGCCTCCTCCCAGATTTGCAAAATGATCGTAAATCTTGTTTCCAAGGTAATATCCTTGGCGAATCCCATACCTATGACGTGGTTCATATATTTTATGCAGGTTAGCCACAGCAGGGTCAGTTGGCGTGTCGCTATTACTGCCTTACCAGTGCTGGTGCGCGCGTGCGAGTCCTACACAAGTGACGCAGTAGAGTGCAAGCGGCGGTACGCACGCAGCTCCAGCGTGTGCTGCCAGGGAGCGTGGGAAGCCTCCTCTGACCTTTGGGAGAGACATGCAGGTATGGTCGTGATGAGCCCCACCTACATATCACCACCCGCTCCTCCACCAAGTCTAATATCACGGTGCACGAGTGTAGCCTACAGTTGCACGCCCGCATTCACAGCCCTTCCTCCCTCCAAAAGGTACAATAGCTGGCATTCTATCTCTTTACAAGCGGTTTATTGTGTAGGATATGGTGTACAGATAGGTATTGTATATAGTATTCCCCCCCCCCCAACACCTCCAAAACGTTTAGCCTAGTATTAATGCAATTTATAATTCCTAAACAGTAGACACTTTGTCTACTCTGTCAAGAAAGTCTACTTTCTCTGGGGCAAGGACAACGAAGCCATATAAAATGAGTATCTGCAATAGATCACAGGACCTGTGGCCGGCCGCTGGTTCACATCAAACTGTCTTGCGAAACTAAGGTTGTTTCACCAAAACATACCAGACGGAGAGCCAAATTTGACAAATATATTGCAGAGAGCAATAGCCAGACTAATCAAACTGCTCCCAGGACGTTGGATTCACGGATCAGCCAACCACACCACGATTGGCCACCAAATAAACTAAGTATTTTTACCTAACTTGAAAACTTACAAGCAACTCGCCTAACCTACAGAGGTCGAGGCTTAGAAAACGGCAACATTATGGCGGGTTTTCTTCCTATTGGGGAGTGTTGTACATGCTGCTATGGCGGTGTGTCCACTCAGGATGAGTGGCGCTGCCCAATAAACTCGCCCCTCGGGGCAAAATTTAAAAAAAAAATAAAAAATAAAATTTACGGCGAATCGATTTTTAATCATGTACTTTTAACGGATTGGTCAATTCCGTAAATACTGCGATGTGCATTAGACGAGAGGGCGAATTGCAGTGGAGAGAAAACAACCCGGATCACCTTTTGACTAAAACTTGCAGCCTATCCTTCCCAACCAACCGTTTCCACATCTCCCTGAACCCGGCCTTCTTCAAGTTCAAGTATGTTTATTGAGACAGAAATACATTTCAAAAGGATAGAGTAGCTTAGGCTATTTCTACCCCCCCCCCCCTCCCCTGACCGGCCTTCTTGTCGCTCTCCTCGTGGACATGGTTCATACTATGGACATGTAACTAGGTACAGTTTCCTATATTTTCTCGTGGGTGAGAAGGATGGAGCAGCCAAGGCAAGTTTTAAGTTTTGCTTCACCTGCTCACAACACGTGATGCAAACATTCGAGTGTTTTCCCATGACACTGCAGCCTGGCGCACCAACCACACCATTACAACCAACCATTGCGAAAATTAAATCAACCCGATTGATTCATGAAGATTAAGCCACCGAAGAGTATGGCACGGGTATGAGTGGCCTGTAAATATATATGAAACACATGATGTGACCTTTTAAAAAAGATGCATATGTAAATTTGTACTGTACATAACATAGAAACAAATTTGCAAACACTTTAGAGCAATTCTAAGAACTATGTAAGAAAACCAGTATCTCTAACCACCCCCCATCTCCCTACACACACACACACAGTTAAAAGCCTCATTCTTTAAAGTGACAAAAATCCTACTATGGGGGAGGGTTGCAAGGTGAAAAGGCCGGGTCTTAAGGCCGGGCTGATGTGAGTCACGGACCAGTACCACCATTACACAGCCACAACTCCGTCACACCACCACCCCACACTACACCATATCACTACTGTACACCACTATCCCCAAAGCAATCACTTCACCCCCAATCTTATAAAATACGGGTTTCCTTAATTATTTCCCCCCATCCGACTGTCATTCACTTTACACACAGTCACCGTTGTAAAACTTAATTCTTGCAGGTAATTTTTGCTCCGCAATAAATTACACAAAAAAGCACAAGTCAAGCACGGATATGCCAGGCGGCGGAGCATGTTCCTACTTTCACCATCACATACTGACGAAACTTTATTGCTGCTTTATCAGGTCGCATACACCGACAACTCCAGCAGTCAGCTTGGGAGTACTGAGCCCAAGCTGTACTGAGCAATGCTCCAGCTAAAGACCGCAAAAGTGGCAATGGTGAAACTCCTGGAAGATGGTGTCTCCAGCCCCGGTCTCTGGTACAATCACATCATCATCACGCCACAATCACGGCTGGCTCTGCCTTCCACCACGAGGAGAATCCGGCTGCTCTCTTGACTTTCTCGAGCGACATACGTGGGGAAATGCCGTCCTCCAGAGGAAACTTTTTTTTTTCCAAAGCACCAGTGTGTTCATAGTCAGCTACACAAAAGCGTAAAAAAGTAGAGAGAATTTAAGGAATTTAAGGCGTAAGTTTAGTAAGTGGTGGCATTACGCGCAGAAATCACAATAGCGTGATGCATCAAATGAACAAATCCACACGGGCCGTGACGAGGATTCGAACCTGCGTCCGAGAGCATCCCAGACGCTGCCTTAATCGACTGAGCTACGACATGGTAAAAAGAATTGCAACTAGAAATAGTACTGAATTTAGTTGGATCCTGCAGCCTCTCCGAGAGAGAAACCAGGACACAGCATGTTTACAGCAAAGCGTGCAGGAGATGGGCGTCTCCTCGTATGTAAAAGCTGAACTAGGAGTGTATTCGACCACATCGACCTTGGTGATGTTTGTGTGTTGAAAGTTGTGGAGGGAAATACCCGTACGTGACGCGTGCTCACTGGTTACCCCACAACCACCCAACCTGTTCCCCAACCTGTCAACAGATTGTACAGCCAACCCGATAAACCAACTGAGCTTGCAACTAATCAATGAAGCACCCAACATTACAATCAACAAACGAATCCCACTATACAAAAAGACCAACCAATTAACACACACTAGCTTACCTAATGGTGATTACTTAATAGTGACATGGGGGAGAGGGCAGGGGACAAGCCTAGCTTTCCATGCCCCCTCTACTAATCTTGTTGCATCTGTTGCATTGCAATTTAACTATTTTCACGTTCAACTTCTGTGTCTAATCTGGCCTTAAGGTTGCACGGATGCAGAGGTTCCTTCCACAACATCTTCCTTCAGTGTATTTCACTTGTTGACCAGGCATGTGTGTATTTCTTTACATTCCTTCGGTGTTGAGGTAAAATACTCATCCCTTTGTGTGTATTTTACCTCAATAAACTTATTTCAATTTCAATTCAATTTCGGCTCACTTGCGTTTCCAGTTGGCACCAATGGGTGTCAACCAAGCAAGTAAACAATGGGTGTCAGTCAACTAACCAAGCAATGGGTGTCAACCAACTAACCAAGCAATGGGTATCAAGCAGCCAACCGGGCAGGTGGCTAAGGCATCATGTAGCCTAATGCCCATAACCCCCCCCCCCCGTCTCCACCAGTGCATCTCTCCACCCATTGTCACTCTTCAAATGTGATATACAGTATATATTTTGTTTTGTTTACTTTTGTGTTCGCCTCCTGAAGATGACATTAATTTTGTATATAGACTTACAAGAAGGGTCACTGTAACATACTATTATTATTATTAATACGATTATTTGAGCAGTAAGATCCTGTCTTGCGCCAATTACTCAACCACTACGACAAAATCGCAAAGGCGTTAGAAGACAATCAAAATGCGTATGTTGTATACACAGACTTTACAAAAGGGATTTGGTGTGTGATCATAGAGTGATAGTCCATCAAATTAGATCAATAGGAATAACAGGGAAAGCAAGACGTTGGATTTTCAATTTTCTGTCAAACAGAATGCAAAGAGTAATAGTCAAATAAAGCAGAGTTCAAGCACAGCGAAAAGCTCTGAACCCAGGGCACAGTCCTTGCACCACTGCTTTTTCTCATATTAGATATAGACAAAAATACAAGTCATACCTTCTCGGCATCCTTTGCATGATACAAAAAAAACAGCATGAAAATTACTTATGTGGAAGAGACTGAAAAACTACAAGACGATATTAATAGTCTTCGATTGGGCAATGAAAATAACATGTTTAACAGCGATAAGTTCCAGGCACTTAAGGTATGGTAGATATAAATAATTTAAACGAAATACAGGATACAAGATTCAATCAGATCTACTCATTGAAGGAAAATAATGTGTGAAAGATCTTGGAATTATGAAATCTGACGACTTGACATTTAGTGAACATAACCAAGCAAATGCAGCGTCAGCCAGGAAAATTATAGGATGGATAATGAGAACGTTCAAATCCATGGATCAAGTCATAATCCTCATATTTAAATCACTGCTACTGTCCCGCCTTGAGTACTGATCGGTGCCAGCTTCCCCTTTCTGAGCAGGTGAGATTTATGCAAGAGTGAATACAGAGAACATTTACAGCGCTCAGACACGATAAGTCTCCGTGGTGTAGTGGTAAGACACTCGCCTGGCGTTCCGCGAGCGCTTTGTCATGGGTTCGTATCCTGGCCGGGGAGGATTTACTGGGCGCAAATCCTTAACTGTAGCCTCTGTTTAACTCAACAGTAAAATGAGTACTTCACTCATGAGTACGATTCTTCGCGGCGGGGATCGTATTCCAGGGACCTGCCCGAAACGCTACGCGTACTAGTGGCTGTACAAGAATATAACAACTCTTGTATATATCTCAAAAAAATAAAGCACCCAAATTATTGGGACCGTCTCAAAGCCCTCAAAACATACTCTCAAGATTGGAGACAAGACAAAGAAAGACAAAGACCGGAGACAAGAAAGAATTACGCACATATCATATAGAGAGGCAATTCTATCACGAACGCCCAGAAATCCACTAAGGGCTCACCGTAGCCCGTGCTACTTGAAACTTTTTGTTTTGTTCCGAGTAGCTGAATCTTCAACAACGACACATTTTGGCAACCCGTTCTCGCAAATTTAATAAGTCAATATTGACTTATTAAATATGTGCATAGGTGACATACTTAACACAATAGATACCCTTAAAAAAATTCATAGAAAACACCGACCTTACCTAACCTTGTTAGTATCTTAAGATAAGCATCTTATTGCTTCGTAATTACAATTATTACCTAACCTATAATAGGTATAGGTTAAGTAATAATTGTAATTACGAAGCAATAAGATGCTTATCTTAACCTACTAACAAGGTTAGGTAAGGTCGGTGTTTTCTATGAATCTTTTTAAGGGTATCTATTATGTTTAGTATATCACCTATGCACGTAGTTAATAAGTCAATATTGACTTTACGAATTTGCGAGAACGGGTTGCATTTTGGACACCTGGAGACGCCATGGCGAGAGCGAGTGCACTGGTTCGTGAGGCTTCAACGACACATTTTGGACACCTGGAGATGCCATGGCGAGAGCGAGTGCACTGGTTCGTGAACCTGGAGAGCTGGAAGTGCAACAGATTGTGTGTAAATTGCGAAGAGTTTGGTCTCGCTTTCTGGCATCACAAAGGCAAAAAAGAAAACCAAAACCTTTAATCAAAGAATAGCAATAAACCTTCGACTTGAAATCCTGCATATGTTAAGTTGAAGCCAATTTGTTAAAAGTACCTTCAGACATTAACCGGCTCTCTTGTTAAATATGTAAACAATACCTCCATTGAATAGAGGTATTCAAAGTAGCTTTTTCGAAACAGGGAATGGCTAGATAATGGGTACATGCTATAGACTTTCCTATTATTAATGATTATTATTATTATTATTAGTGAGGTTAAGTCGTATGTACAGTATACAATCCTATATCCATAATATAACTTAGTCAAAAGAAAATACTAAATTACATTAGGTTATAAGGAATGACTAACAGCTGTTACACCAATACCACCAGCTCATATGTCAGGCTGTGAGCAGCCGCGTTCAACAACCTGGTTGACCAGTCCAGCAACGAGGTGGTCTGATCAACGACCGGGCCGCGGGGCCGCTGGGCCCCGGAATCACCTCAAGGTAACTTCAATGTAAGCCGGCGCCTCTCACCCTTCTTGCATGGGAGACATCTCCCGTCCACGAGGCTAACCATAGCCCGTGCTTCTTGCCCCACTCCTGTGCCAGGTAAGTTACGGGCTCACCATAGCCCGTGCTACTGGAACTTATTGTTCTGAGTAGCGAATCTTAAACAACAACAACACCCTTCTTGGAGGAGGTTCACAAGTTTCCTACAACGTACACACCTTAGCTCCTTGTTATTCCCCGCTCCTGTGCCAGGTAAGTTACGGGCTCACCATAGCCCGTGCTACTTGGAACTTCCGAGTAGCTGAATCTATAACAACAACATCCTCGTTATTATTTGAACATAACCTTCCCTCCCACGTTAAATCTAAGCTTACTGTTGCATCTTAGAAAATAATGATGACAAAAAAATGTAAATATTATTTAGTTTTATTCATTTATTTTGTTTCATCACTGTCAGCACCCACAGAAATACTAGTATAGTAATTATACAATAAAAAATGACTTGCTCAATCTTACACGGGTTGTCAAGAGAAATATTTGGTGCATTTCATAACATACAAACCAGCCTACAAAACGTCACACACAAAATAGAGACTTGTACAAAAAGTTAAAAAAAGTTTTTTTTCCCACAGCACTAATAGCATTCGAAAAGACATAACAAAAAAATAACAAAAAAATCAATCTAAACTGTCCTAGGTTTTAATAGGCAATCCTAGAATATATATATACTAGCCCTAGGATATATATACTAGTCCTAGGATGTTTATACTAGGCCTAGGATATATATACTAGGCCTAGGATATAATTAGGAAAAGTTAAGTTGGGTCATTAGTTGTCGAGGAGTTACGTTTCCAGCGGCAGTCCCGAAAACTAAGTGCGCTTACAAGATAGCATGTTGCAAAGGCAATTCTGCGCAGCGTGGTTCAAGGACGCCCTGAACAAAAGCGGCGGCGGAGTGGTCAGTCAGTCAGGACACAGGTAGTGGCACATGACTGGTCGAAACGCATGACTGGTATCCGGGGAGGGGGCCCCTTGGTTGTGGGTGGTTGGTATCAGGGGAGGTGGCCCCTTGGTTGTGGGTGGTTGGTATCAGGGGAGGTGGCCCCTTGGTTGTGGGTGGTTGGTATCAGGGGAGGTGGCCCCTTGGTTGTGGGTGGTTGGTATCAGGGGAGGTGGCCCCTTGGTTGTGGGTGGTTGGTATCAGGGGAGGTGGCCCCTTGGTTGTGGGTGGTTGGTATCAGGGGAGGTGGCCCCTTGGTTGTGGGTGGTTGGTATCAGGGGAGGTGGCCCCTTGGTTGTGGGTGGTTGGTATCAGGGGAGGTGGCCCCTTGGTTGTGGGTGGTTGGTATCAGGGGAGGTGGCCCCTTGGTTGTGGGTGGTTGGTATCAGGGGAGGTGGCCCCTTGGTTGTGGGTGGTTGGTATCAGGGGAGGGGGCCCTTGGTTGTAGGTGGTTGGTATCAGGGGAGGGGGCCCTTGGTTGTGGGTGGTTGGTATCAGGGGAGGGGGCCCTTGGTTGTGGGTGGTTGGTATCAGGGGAGGGGGCCCTTGGTTGTGGGTGGTTGGTATCAGGGGAGGGGGCCCTTGGTTGTGGGTGGTTGGTATCAGGGGAGGGGGCCCTTGGTTGTGGGTGGTTGGTATCAGGGGAGGGGGCCCTTGGTTGTGGGTGGTTGGTATCAGGGGAGGGGGCCCTTGGTTGTGGGTGGCTGGTACTTGCCTATCACGTGTCCACGGGGGAGCGAGTTGGTGAATGAGGTGTATATTTGTACGGTAAGAGTGACTGGCAGGAGATGAAGGGCTGGTAGGGTACGCGTGGTTGAAAAGCGTCAATTGCGAGGGTGGTCGATGGAAGGAAGACGGGTGGCAGGTGGGATGAGACGGGTGGCAGGTGGGACGGGACAGGTGGGACGGACGGGCAGCCGCCAGGATGGGGGAGGCAGTATTACCAACACAATTCAATTCCTCCTTTAAGCGCCCTGCACCCCCGTCAATCCCAAGCCGCAATGCTGAACCAAACCACGGAAATGTCAATTACATACACAAGTGCACTCGAATGTGTGCGTGAACTGGGTAAGAAAGCTAGAGTTACGGTCTGAACACCCTGATCTCGCTCTCCCTCACCCAATCACACGCGCGCGCACACTGTACGTATGTGTGCGTGCACACGTACGTACGCGTGCGTGTGCGTATCCACGAAAACAAAAAATTGGCTCACAAACGGCTTCAAAATACAGTATGCCATGATTTTATGATTCCAGTGCTCTCGTGTTATTTTTTGGTCGTTAGTTATAGTATTTACGAATGATCTACATCAAATATATGCATTCATAATACACACTTATTAATGATACCGAAAGCACATTACAATGACAAACATCTATTTTGAAAGTTTTGCCTAATAATAAGCATTTAAACCTTGATTAATTCAAGTTCTAACCTATAAGAGGCTGATGCCCATTTTTCTAATTTATATTTTAAACTAGTTCGTAAATCCATTTTGCCCGTCTAAGGACAGAAATGGAGGAGGTACTCCTTTCAAGAGGTGCTAGAGAAGTAGGTTGAATAGTTACCCACTTAGCAAACACGTGGCAGGTCCAAGGTCAACCCACTCCTACCTCAGAGCACCAACGGTTCTTCTCTCTCGCTCGCTTATACCACACCTAGGCACTAAACCACGCTGCTGCTGTTATAGATTCAGCTACTCTGAACAACTTCCTAGTAGCACGGGTTATGGTGAGCCCGTAGTGGGCTTACCTGGCACAGGAGCCGTGCCCACCAAACCACCGCATCATCTGCGTTTACACATCAAGCGAGATTACAAACTTTGATTTCCTGCAGCCAAAACGCTTGGAAAATGTGTACGTGTTTACATTTTATATATATATTTTTTGAGATGCACGCTAGAAAGATTGTGCAGCTGAGCGTGTGTGACACACTGTGTGCTCACAGGCGTAGGTGGAACCTATCACAATGTCGTGATTTCACTCCTTCACCTCATATTGTATTCGACTGTAGGCGTTCAAGATACGAGAAAACTATATTATTTAAATTCAAAATATTCATCTATTATAAAACTACGACTATGAGGATCTAGCATACCTTGAGTACTCCTTTCCAATATTTCTTTACTAGAGAAGAAGAATTTCACTAGAACGAAAGAAATTCGACTGCAGGCCTAATGCCCAATGAGAGGGGATCCTATTTTCACCACATTATCTTCAATTTCTCTCGAACCTATTTTTAAAATCAACCAATATTTTCATGGATCTGTCCGACCTATTTTATTAATCTAGTATACTAGTAGTTGCTACCAGCACCCACGGTATCCTAGGCTCGGCTAGGCTAGGCTAGCCTAATAATGTGAAGCTACCTGAAGTAATAATCCACAATTTTAAATCTCCGCCGATGTTTTCAACTTTTGTTTCTCGCTCCTCTAAACTATTTTGTCCTTTTTTTTAATTCATAATTTATCAATTTGTTAGCGAAGCTGCTAACAAAACATATCGAATATTAATTTTAAATTAAAAATTTTAACATTTAATATGATTAGTCTTCATCTTGAATGCCAAATACTAAAACTAATTCATATATAACTAATATTTCATATGGTTTATCTCCACTACCAAATATAAATGACTACTGGAGGCAGGCGAGGCAAGAGAAACAGGTACTGGGCGGTCCCCCACTCCCTCACCAAGGCACACACGTCTTAATGGTTGACTCGAAGGTCACCTACGTTACTCTCCTGGACAACAGCGAGCCAGATACTGGCCACCACACTCACCAGGGAGTCCTCCCTCTCCCACACCAATGTCCCCTCGCCATCACTAGTGTGTGGAACACAATCGAAATGTTAGAACAACCACTGCTAGAAAGAATACTCCCAAGACGGAGCGGTTCCGTCTTGGGGAAAATGCCCCACAACATAAAATTACTAGATGAAACTGATCAAAAACCCTCCCCCTCAATAATAATAATAAAATTGACCCTTAAGCAAAACATCAAAAACGTTTGAAAACATTTGAGGGTATATGTGAATGCTACACAGTATTCATCTATATCCATATATGCTGAACTTCACGTGAAGAACCTCACACACACTCACAGCACCCTGACAAGAGAGAGTAGAAATAGCCTAAGCTACTCTATCCTTATGAGATGTACATCCTTTTCTCAAACTTGAAGAGTGAGCAAGCTTAGCTTAGCTGTAAACACACCATGTCAGCAAGGCGGTCAGCCGGCCTCCTATCATAACTCTCACTATATTTCCCACATCTATACGTTTCCCTTCACCTGTACCTCTCAATCCTCTTTACACCCCAAAAAAATCACCAGGCGGTCCATACCCACAGAGGAGTTCCCTCGCCCCCACCCACTCCTGAGAACTCCTACACAAAGCTATCCAGGATACCGTCCACTCAATTTTATTATAAACGTAGCCTTTCTATACACATTGTAGAAGCAATTATCTTTAATTAGTGGGTATTAAGACGAAGGACTTATCTATTATCTTTAATTAATGGATATTAAGACGGACTTACTGTAATGGCTTGTAAATACAAAACTACAACATTGCTTAATCCAAATATAATACAAAGGACGATTTTATTTAAATAAAATTGACAAAAATACGGACTTTTGCCACCGCTAAATGCGTATATTAAGAACAAACAACATTTATCTGGAATTCCTGCCCAGATTTAAAACATATCTCAACGAAAAAAAGTTTTTACTTACACAGATTAGCCAGGTTGTAGCAGGTATCAACCAGGTACACAGTGACTTATGACTCTGCTAAACCCCCACCGTACAAATATAAAAGATCAGACGCTGCTTACCTGGACGCGCCTACAAGAGAGAATACATCACACACAGACCCACCACACAACATTATGGTCCGGCACGAACACACACACATCCACCGGTATTTAACACAAACATGTCAATAATACCTACCCACTGCACGGGACACTGTTAAGACGGTGGTACCTAGACATGGCTGGTCTCCTCCGTAACCACAATCACTACTTTTGTCTGAATTGCGTCATTTACGCCACTAAACACGCCAATATAAACGGTAATAATCGGACACCGGCGAGGCGCAAGACGAGGGTAGGCGAGAGCACAAGTACCACGCCACAAGTGTAAAGGAGTCTTGGGTAGCAGGCTAAGGAGGTTCATTGAGAGAGGCTACCTCGCGCCAATTTTTATAACCTTTTATGCCTCACCTCTCTTCAACCGCACTCTTATTCTTAACACTACCACACGGCCTTCTTGTAACAAATAACTTGCCATTTAAATTCGCCATCTCATATTCCTAAGATATCAAGCTTAGGAACAATCATGGGTTACGGCAAGGATATGGAGGAGAGAGGGAGGAGGAGGAGGAGGATGATGGGAAGTGGGTGCGGCGGTTGAGGAACAGTCGTAAGGGTGACAATCCTATTGGTAAACCCGAGTCTACCGCCTGTAACAACGCCCACCCTAACGGTCACCGGCTGACTCACCACCCACCACTACCTTCCTCAGCCTTTCCTATATGGAATGATTATTGTCAAGATCTTTGGCGCGGCTTGCTCACTCACCTGTTTCAAGAAGCACCCTCCTCGACTCCTATTCATCCCGTGCAAACGCTTAAATTATCCTCCCTAACTCCCTCTGGCTCTTCCACCTCCCTCCCCGACAACAGAAAAAAAAAAAACGGAAATGAATCTGGGTGGAGATCTGGCGACCGTTGGTCGGGTCAGCATTTCTCCCCCCCCCCCCTTCCACCTGTTGGCATAAAATGTTGGGGAATTTATTTCTGCCTTGTTCGAGTTTCGTGTGCACGTGAGGTGCACCATTATCGCTTGCTGGTCACCTAAGTGGAGTGCGCAGGGCGCCACCAGGGTCACGACACGCGGCCAGTGTAAGAACTGCCAAGAAGGAACGACTGGAATGTGAAGGGGGGGGAGGGTGGAGTGGGGGAGAGAGGGTGGGGAAGTACATGTCTATCGGTGGCAAAGAAATGAGGTCTAGTGTTCTATGTCTCACCAATTAGCCCTCTTGTACCTGTTACAATCAGTACCTTCCTCAGATTCCAAAGCGCTTTCGTTTAAATCTATGCTTGTATTTCACATCTGACAGCTGGGTGGACAGCGTTTTGGATTCGTAGTCCTGAGGTTCCGGGTTAGATCCCCGGTGCAGGCGGAGACAAATGGGCAAAAATGTTTCTTTCACCCTCATGGTCTGTTACCTAGCAGTAAAGAGGTACCTGGGAGTTAGACAGCTGCTATGGGCTGCTTTCTGGGGGATGTATAACAATAAGGAGGACCGGGCCGCGAGGACGCTAAGCCCCGAAATCATCAAGATAACCTTAAGATAACCACATTAATTTTTTGTATTGGTTTAAATTAATGCTCTGTATTTACTCTTTTAGTCAATTTACTCTATAAATTAAAAAATCAGGTTGGGTTCTGTCTTTTATCTTCTCTTTCCTTACCACAAATATCTTTGCTCATCTCACCTTATCTTAGTGGGCTATGTGTTTGAACTGACAGGATTGTTGGGCAGATATTTTGCGTACTCTCTCCTTGCTTTTTCTTTCTTCTCATTTACATAAGTAGAACATAAGAATAAAGAACTGCAGAAGGCCTAATAGCCCATACGAGGCAGCTCCCATTTATAATCACCCAATCCCACTCATATACATGTACAACCCGCGCTTGAAACAATCGAGGGACCCCACCTCCACTACGTTACGCCGTGAATTTGCCGCATTCTGCATTTGGTGTTAAAGCCTTTTAAATTAAGCTGTTCTTGTAGTCTGGGAGTGAAATGTTTTAACCTTCTTGCGACACACAAAATGTATTAATATAATTCCTCTATTTCAAAAACTACATTCAGTATTCCCCAAAGTGTTTATTTGTATATTTTCCTTTTTGAATAGTTTACTCTCGTAATATTCCTCTTTCTCTCACATCATAATTTGCCAGAAACTGTTAACACTGTTAAAGTCAATATATATTTAATGTTGAGAGCAATTTTCACGCCAATGGTGACTGTTCGTTTGCTTCACGAGACGACAAATGCCACCGTCGTGTCCAGAGTAACCAAGACCTGCCTTTACAAGCACTCAACCCTCAATCTCACCGCACGCACACGAAAGCAGTCGCAAGACAACCCAAACGTTCAACCACCACAACAGGCACGCACGCACAGCACATACACTACCAAGCGTGATTCCTGCGGTTAAAATTACAATTCCCGTTGTGGCGAATGTGATATGCAGGTTAGTGGTGGTAATGAATGGGCGGAAGCAGGCGTTACCTTCTTGTTGCCGTCTGGGTGCAGCCGCCCTCGGGCGCTGCACCAGAGGTCACTGACAATATCTAACATCAAAATGCCTCAAAAGGCGAAAAAAAAGTTGCATTTAGCAAGGGAGCAACAGGATAGTAAGATTCCTTAAATAATGGTCGATTGACGTACAGGCCAGCAATCATGCAGAGTTCATTCGGTTATGCTACCATTAAGACGTTCATAAGAACATAGGAACAAAGGTAACTGCAGAAGGCTTATTGGCCCATACGAGGCAGCTCCAATTTATAACCACCTTCATACTCCTAAGATTAACATAGAAACGCCTATGTAATTACCAAAAGGTGCTAAGCCAGTATGATGAAATAGCACCGACACAAGTATGTACAGATACGATACAGCTCCCTCGGGATACAAGTAGCATTACATAGCTTATCGTAAGAGACCACCACCACTTACGTCAATGAGGATAGAAGCCACCACAAAGGAGTCAGCTGGATGGCGTACACCTTGACCGCCCCCCCCCCGCCGAGTAGGAAAATAAAATGCAATCCCGTGCTTGGTACGTTTAGCCCACAATGCTTATAGACATTAAATATGACTACAATTAGACCGAACTACGCACTAAATCAAAAGTAATTACTTAAATTCGCCCCACAATACTTAAGCGAAAATGATAGGCTAGCGAGGAGTAGAGCCATAGAACTACAATCCTAACCTCCGCGGTTTATTTATATATATATATATATATATATATATATATATATATATATATATATATATATATATATATATATATATATATATATATATATATATATATATATATATATATATATTAGTATATTTTGGTAGCAGTCTTTCCTGTAGACATATATTATTAAATATGACCGAAAAAGTAAGATTAATAATTCTAACACGAATTTTCTCAATCTTTCGTACATTTCTTTTCACTGTTGGAGGTAAATCAAAAATCAATTCTCCAAAATTCATTTTTATTTCTAGTCTGACGCGACACGAGCGCGTTTCGTAAAACTTATTACATTTTCAAAGACTTTAGTTCACAAATACATAACTGAATAGAACTGATTGATTGATGAAGATTAAGCCACCCAAAAGGTGGCACGGGCATGAATAGCCCGTAAGTGGTGGCCCTTTTAAGCCATTACCAGTATCAAGAGCTGATACTGGAGATCTGTGGAGGTGCGAATGCACCCTGCATGACGGGAGATGTCTCCCTTGTGAATGTGTTAAGATGAAAATGAAGCCACCCAAAAGGTGGCACAGGCATGAATAGCTCGTAAGTGGTGGCCCTTTTGAGCCATCACCAGTATCAATAGATGATACTGGAGATGTGGAGGTGCGACTGCACCCTGCGTGACGGGAGATGTCTCCCGGAGCAAATGGTGACCAGATGGAATAGAACTTACGCATCTCCGATTTTATATCTACATTTGAGTGAGGTGGAAGGGGTGATGTGGCATTAACACAAGACAGAACAAGAGTATTAATAGGGTATTAATTTCATCAACACAAGACAGAACACGAAACAATGGATATTGAATAGAAGTGTTTGTAGAAAGCCTATTGGTCCATATTTCTTGATGCTTCTATATTGGAGCGGAGTCTTGAGGTGGGTAGAATATAGTTGTGCAATAATTGGCTGTTGATTGCTGGTGTTGACTTCTTGATGTGTAGTGCCTCGCAAACGTCAAGCCGCCTGCTATCGCTGTATCTATCGATGATTTCTGTGTTGTTTACTAGGATTTCTCTGGCGATGGTTTGGTTGTGGGAAGAGATTATATGTTCCTTATATGAATTTTGGAGAATTGATTTTTGATTTACCTCCAACAGTGAAAAGAAATGTACGAAAGATTGAGAAAATTCGTGTTAGAATTATTAATCTTACTTTTTCGGTCATATATATATATATATATATATATATATATATATATATATATATATATATATATATATATATATATATATATGACAATGTCAGACCACGGAGGAAAAATAATATATATATATATATATATATATATATATATATATTATATTCACAATACGCGCAAATCAGTGATATCGGTAATTATGTGCCAGAATTTCAAAATTATTTTAGCCTAATAAAAGGCAAATTTTTTCAAGGGCGACACGATTTATTTCCTTTAAATGCAATAAAATGATAAACGTAATCTCGTAGCATACAATAACACTTCATTAATTACATTTATACCGTGTCCCGAGCTCCTAAAATTAAACAATCCTACTAAAAGGTACAAGAACGCTTAACTTTACACACAAACGCCAAAATAATCTTAACACAAACGCCAAAATAATCTTATTAACACAAACGCCAAAATAATCTTATTAACTATATAATTTGGATTATGGTTTACGCGAGCTAACGTACTGAAGTTTAACTAAAACTCACCCACAAATCTTTTCAATATATCTTCGGGCAAACACCGCAGCCTCGTCGATATTGACCGCAAAATTACCCCCATATCTTTCCAATCTGAGAAGCAACAGGGTGGGGGGGGGGGTGAAGTATGATATTAGATATTACTGATTAGTGTCACTGTGACGTCCTTGTGAGTATGTAGCCACCACATACTACTCAATGGTCATTAACACACTAACCAAACAGACCAACACAACCAAGGAACGGGAACTTTCGGCCTTGGCTTGCCAGAAACGCTGTGCGTATTAGTGACTTTAGGCATAGTATATACAAGCTCTTATCTAGAAATTCCAACATTCCGCTTGTAACTTATTTTGTATGTATAAACCTTTACCTATATAAAGAAATTATTATTATTATTATTATTATTATGAGAAAGCGCCAAGCCATCACGACTATATAGCACTTGCAAGGGATCAGGTTAAGGATTTGGGATGGAACGGAAGGGACCCAAACACACGTACAATACCTAAAGAACAAATTGCCACGTGAGAAACGCGAGGCTACCACCAGTGTTCCCACGGGCCGCACGCCCTTTGTCAAATGACAAATTACTCATTACGACCACCAACTCTCTTATAGCGGCTGTTGGTCCACATTCTGACCGACATGGGTTTTACTGTCACTATCCAACACAAAACCACTTAACTGTCTGTCACCAGTTACTCCGAAAGGTTGCTAGTGCATGGAGGGGAAAGGGTGGTGGTAGTGGTGTTTTAGCTTCTCAGAACGAAATGTCCATGTAGCACGGGCTATGGTGAGCCCGTAAAGGGAAGGGTGGGGAACAAGGGCCTTATATGTAACCTCCACAAGATGTCTGTCTGAAGGCTGGCAGAGAAGTAACAACACAATAAACAGGTACTTTAATAAAGAGAGAAGCCTTATTTAGTAACGGAGTAAAGGAAATAAAATGTACTTATTCTGAAAGGAGAGACACTAGTATAGTATGATGACCAGACCACACACTAGAATGTGAAGGGACGACGACGTTTCGGTCCGTCCTGGACCATTCTCAAGTCGATTGTGATGAGGAAGTAGAGACAGGCAATAAATAGGCACGAGAGATGAGGAGCAAAGTAAGGTGTAGTAGAGGGGCTAGTAGTAAAGTATTCTCTGGGAGAGACGAGACACGACAACACCCACTTAACGGTGGGAGTCAACACGACAATAGCAGTAGCCAACCAACGCCACGCAAACATCCCCCCTTATCCCCCTTCCCCCACAAAAAAATCAATACCACGGACCTTGACCCTCACCATTTACTCTCCCAATCTTGACGCTGACCTCTAATAGCCTATTAAAACCCCTTAATTGTCGAGCACACTACATAGCCTATGCTATGTCACAAAAACTCAAAAAGTCACAAAACTATGCTAAGTCACAAAAACTTAAAAAAGAACATCAATAAATTGCTTTAGAGCCGCAACGTCTATTAGCACGTTGCATCTGGTACGTTGATTACTATAACAACGCATTAGTCGAGAGACCGGAGTTAGTGAATACACCTTCAGTCAACATTAGCAGGGTCTGTCGGCGTTGTTGCTTCAACATGCCCCGGGCGCGGACCCCGTACCCACCTTCCACTGGCGACTATTAGTCTACTGAATACTTCAATGTTCGTGTTAGTATTAATAGTCTTATTGAAAGGTCGTTTAGAATATATATACTCATACGCCGTGCGAGCATGTTGTATGAACATGCAAGAGAGCTTTCGAGCACACGGGTGCCAATTCATGCGACGAACAAGGCAAAGCAAACGGACACCGAGGAATTCCAGCACTTGTGAGGAGGTGAAGGAGAGAGAGTGAAGTCAACAATGGGAATGTGAGAGAAGTCCAGATAATGGTAAAGCCAGATGCTGGATGCCCCTCCAGGAGGAGATGGGGGGTCCTGTCATCAAAACATTGTGTTTATCACCATGGAGGCATTGATGCCTCCGTCTCTCCCCCTCTCTCTTAGGAGGGAGGGGGGGACAGGAACGGGGGAAGTCTTGGAAGGTGGTAGAGCAGGCAAGACCCCCACACGGAGCGTGACAAGATGCATCGTCACTAGAGAAGCTGTGTGGCTACTCCCTCCACCTCAAACACCCAAGTTACACACCCACCCACCACCACCTTTCCTACCTCCTTCACTAGTGGAGATGGAATGCATCTACCCACCACCAGTTCCCCCCCCTTCACAAGTTGTTAACACCCCTATTCACCAGGCCCCCCCCCCACCCCACCCCGTTAAAACCCACAAAAATCTCTTCACCAGAGCCAAAGCTCAACCCCCACAAGCACAACTAGGTGAGAACACCACCTTCCCCTCAGCTAACACCCCCCACAATACCAGGTTCCCCCCACCCCTCCTTTCACTGGTGGGAGGGCCAGTCCCCCCTTGAATTATTAACATCTTTATTGACAAAATTAATTACAATTTTGCCTAATCTGAGGATTTCGATTAAGTCTTATTAAAGTGAGGATAATGCTAGTATTCACTGTCACGCAGGACAGAGGGTCATGCATAAGACAATAGGTCTTAACTGCAGGCGGAAGTACATATATATCATGGTTACAATCAATGTTTTAATGTATGGATATGTGAAAACAACTTTCTACTGTGCACTGCCACACAAGGGCAGGGATGGGTTCATAAGTGATGCAGCTTAGAAGTAATATAAATAAAAATTGTTCTTCATTCTTTAAAATGGACAAGCAAATTTTGGATAAATTGTTCGGATGTTGTCCAGAACACCTGAGTCAATAAAATAGTTACACAGTTGGTGGTACAAGAGGCCAGGAGGTCTAAAGTCCTTTACGGCTTCACATTCAACAATATAGTGTTCTAGTGAATGCATTAAAGGTTTATCACAGAGTTTACAATCTGAGTATTCTGGTAGTGGTTCAGCCTCACTAACCTGCCAGATGTGTCTATAGCCAAGGCGAATTCGCGCAATGAGTACATCACATTGCCTGGTCCGGTTACTGTGCTGACCATACAAATACCTATCATTACAAAACTTGTCATAACTTTTAATACTGCATCAATGGCCACATTACTGCCCAGCCAGATTATGTGCGGCTCAGAAAAATCTAAATTCACACCGAGGTGATCGGCTGCGCACAAGACTTTAGCATATAAGTTGTTTAATCATTAACAAATGGAGTATATATATCGTCAGATGTAATGGGTACGGTAAGAGACAATATATACTAGCTGTAATACTAGCACAATTTTTCCCCACCACTGCTCCATACTTCCTTGCAAAAATTAGTTATGGAATCAGAAGGATAAAATTAAATACGATTCGCCCATGACACCAAGTTCGAACCCCAACTGCCTACGGCCAGGTGTTGAAAAGAGGCTGCAACTTATTCATTAATGACAAAAAATACAAATTTCTCTATCGTGATATCGTAAGGTGTAGTTGACCCAAATTGTTTACGAAGAGAATGCAATATTTCCTTCGTAATATCCGCTCCCAGAAATATCCAACCTGGCCTCCTAAGGTTTCCCAACGTCAAGAAACTGTCGTACTAAAGTGCCCACTTATCCTAACCTACCAGAGGACCCAAAACAGAAAATGGGAGAGGATGTCAATTTCTCGATCCGCCTCCATTTTCTAGTACAGCGATTTTTAGCCTTAAGTAGAGTATACGTCAAAATGCGACATTCTATTAAGAGAACGGGTTGCTAGCGCGACCATTTCTCTACCCACATACACACTAGGCATCTCCCAACAAAAACCTAATATGTAAAGTATTCACTGTATAAATAACCTCCCCTTAGTAATGTAAGCAGTTTCCCGTCCTGCCCTCGTTGCTAAATGCGTGCTCATTACAACCCTACCACAACTTCCGCCTCAGAGGAAGGCCGAACTACAAAGAAACGGAAAAAACTGGCGACACTAAGGAAACTGTGATGCAATGTGGGCTTGTTCGGGATTATCCTTGCGGCGGTTCCCGCGGGGCGTGAGGCTACTGCCTTAAAATTTCGCACTACCATTCTGTCCCACACAATGCAACACCTCACGATTCAAATGGCTCCGTAATTAACAACACAAAAAGGCAGACACTTCTGGGTTGATGTGACCTTTACCAGCGTTGTTGTCTCTTGCTCATGCCCCTCTCATTGTTTTATTAGTTTTTTGGGTCCACCCCGACATGATGTACGTGTGTTTGGAAGTTAAACCTGAGCTTCTCTCTCTCGCCAGAGTTGGCAACTGGTCAGTTGACTTTGGAATTTTTTACCAAGTATTTCAGCATAGGTTGTGTGTATATACATAGATGTATGTTCTGGTGCGTGTACATATGCGTACTCTGATGAATATATACATACACGCTTTGTTGTCCTCCCTCTGAAGGACCAGTATTTGAGCAGTGTTTTGGAATATTGTGTTAGTTCGTGTGTGCTTGCTCACACATGGAGACTTGCTGAGGATGCCTTTTTCTTACTGTTTACCTTGGTCGTCCTCGAGTAGATCTAAGCTCATGGGCTCCAATTTTGGGAGCGACGCGTTGGTTCTTCGTGTAAACTTTCTACCATTGGGTCTCCAGAAACACTTCGATCTCACTCCACAACCTTGTGGCTCTCTGTTGTAGCCTGATGGTCTGCGGTTGCATGTTCAGTGATTCATGGAGCTCTTGGATTGTCTGGTCCCATGATGGGCGGTGTCTTGCAGCTAATCTTAGTGTCATGGTTTGCAATGCTTTTGAACATTCACCTTCTCTAAAGGATGCATTTCTATCTTATGGTAATTGATTATTCTCCCGTTGCTTAAAGCTGTTTTTACTTTGATTATTCCATCGTTATTTCTGCGCGCACTTTTTTTTTATCTAAGAAAATACAATATAAATCATATATACATAAGTTTTACAAGGCACATTAGTGTGTTGAACTGGACGGTTATCAAGGCCTATATCTATTATTTAGAACTTTGGTTTGTTGATGCTTATTTTAAATTTCAAAGTTACTTGTTTAGATGATATATTACCTATTTTGATATATTACCTATTTATTATGATAAATAATATCCCCTCCCCACACTTTTTGTTCCAGTACACTTAAATATGAAAGAGCTACAGGTAAGAACTCCTCACTGTAGTGACAATTTAAAACATTTTTGAACATAAAATACCTTAATACTGTAACAGTGTTGCCAAGCCTAATAGCAACTAGGTCACACTGTTTGCTTGTTTAGATACATAAAAATGAGCACTTTCTTATCAAGACCGTCACCCAAACCTCACCCCACTAGACGACCCCAACCATTTAAACTTCCCAAAAAATCATACCACGTCCATTATCACAATCTCTTCATTCAAATTCAGTACAGTATATCCAGTACCGCCGCCACCACTATCACCAAACTCTTTCCCCGCATGCGGCACCATATCTTCCACCTCTCTCCCCCCTTTTCCCTCCCTCTCTCTCTCTCCCCTCCCCCTCTCTCTCTCCCCTCCCTCTCTCTCTCTCCCCTCCCTCTCTCTCTCTCTCCCCCCTCTCTCCCTCTCTCTCTCTCTCTCTCTCTCTCTCTCTCTCTCTCTGAGTAAAGAAACGTTTTATTTCATAAGAATAATCATAATCTTGTTTGCATTGTGAGATGTTAGGCATTGGGACCGAAGACAGGCCATATCTTAAGACCAAAACATTTAAAGTTAATAATGTGGTAAGTACTTCACCACTCGCCCATAACACCCCACAACCAGGTGAGGGGGGGAGAGGGGGGATGCTGGTGGTCTCCAGAGACTCCATGCACGAGACAGCTGGTGAAAGGGTTCAGAGAGTAGTCCACTCCGACACGCAGCACATGTGGTGGGAATGTTTTGGGAGGTCGAGGCTTGTTCTAGGTTTTATATATTAACATTCTTTTTACGCACACTACACACACACAGCCGTGGAAGGAGGGAGGGGAGAGGCAGGCATGGGTGGGCAGGCAGGCACGGGCAGGCATGGGTGGACAGGCAGGCACGGGCAGGCATGCAGGCAGGCAGGCACAGGCAGGCGCAGGCAGGCAGGCAGGCAGGCGCAGGCAGGCAGGCGCAGGCAGGCAGGCACAGGCAGGCACAGGCAGGCAGGCACAGGCAGGCAGGCGCAGGCAGGCAGGCACAGGCAGGCACAGGCAGGCAAGCACAGGCAGGCACAGGCAGGCAGGCACAGGCAGGCAGGCACAGGCAGGCAGGCACAGGCAGGCACAGGCAGGCAGGCAGGCAGATCCAAAATACACATAAACAAGTCTAAGGGAAGCCTACTGATACACTCATCGACGTTCGTTCGCTTCATTATAACTCAAAGTGGCACACTATCTAGCCAGACGTAGGCAGCAGCAGCAGCACCTCGCACATTCCTCCGACCCTCTTAGTGAGAGGGAAGGAGCGAAGGAGGGAGGGAACGAGAGGGGAGAAGGAAGGAGGGAGGGGAGGGAGAAGACGTGCCTGGCAGGCCTGACCAATGTCATGTAGTGTCAAGTAATATGCCAAGCACGACGGCCACTTACCAATCCTCCTCCCTCCCTCCCTGCCTCTTTTTCCTCGTTCCAACCACAAAAGACAAAGGCGGAGAAATTATATACTTCGCCTTGCACAGTGCGCACTTAAGTACTGACTGCACAAAGTAGCAACACGCACAAAATAACCAATGATTTTTGAATGAAAGTTTTAGCTCCTAAAGCAACTAGATTATTCAAATTCTCTGTGTACCATTGCATGTTGCATCTCAAAACATAAAATACGATAAATGAACAAATCCACAAGGGCCGTGACGCGGATTCGAACCTACGTCCGAGAGCATCCCAGACGCTGCCTTAATCGACTGAGCTACGGCATGGTCAAAAGAGTTGTTGTTGTTGTTATAGATTAAGCTACTCGGAACAAGTTCCAAGTAGCATGGGCTATGGTGAGCCCGTAGTGGACTTACCTGGCACAGGAGCGGTGCTCAAAAAGAGTTGAAACCAGAAAATCGGTGTAAAATATGATACTGTTGACATGCTTTGCAAACATCAGCCCTGAAGCAGATCAGTAGTAGAAATTAATTCAGGCATTTCATTATCAGTGACAGGGATGGTCGACTGCATGGCACCGGTCCTTAACTGTTCGTCCCTGTTTAACCAGCAGTAATTGGGATAGATTGATTGATAAAAGATTAAGCCACCCAAGAGGTGGCACGGGCATGAATAGCCCGTAAAGTAACTGGGAAGTTGGTTGTAAACAGATTGGCGGGTCTTGGTCCAGAGAGAAAATAGCAAGGCACGGCTTTAAGATGAGCAATGGGCAGGGAAGGCTTGATAAAAAAAAACGAAAAAAAATCCATCAAATGAACTTAAAAATTACGCGCGAAAAATTTATTCTGTTCAGAGGAAATTCAATAACGTGTTTATACCGGTTTGTGCAACAGTGATGATGATACGGTTTGATTGATTCAGTTCCCACAATGTCAACGAACTGCGGCCAAGACATTACAACACTTGCAATCAGTGTATCAACAATAACTTTTTTTTTTTTTTGCTTTACATTCTCTGAACGCCAAATCTAATTATGTTACGAAAGATCAGTGACTTAACAAATATTAATTTCCAAAACCCCGTCAAATTTAGGCCTACTACGGTAGCCAACATGATCATTTCTTGTTCCCTCAGGGAACTGTAGCCTAAACGATAGGTTGAGTCTAGCTTGATGTGACTGGAGGAGGCAGGATAGCCAGCAAGATTGGTTATCATGAGATGATTTCGGGGCTAAGCGTCCCCGCGGCCCGGTCCTCGACCAGGCCTCCTTTTTGTTACACCCTCCCCCCCCCCCAGGAATCAGCCCGTAGCAGCTGTCTAACTCCCAGGTACCTTTTTACTGGTAGTTGAACACGGGCGTGAGGGTGAAAGAAACTCTGCCCATTTGTTTCCGCCTCCGTCGGGGATCGAACCCGGAACTTTAGGACTAAGAATCCCGAACGCTGTCCACTTAGCCGTCAGGGTCCCCTTGGAGGCGTGGATGGGAAAGGCATTTTCTAGAGAAAGGAGAAAACTCTGAATGTTGGTAAACAAAATAGAGGGTGGGGGGGGGGGGAGTGTTCGATTTCGTCCCCCCTTTCCGTCTCTTGGGTCGGGAAGCTGAGAGGAAACACATTTAAGATATTGAAACTTAACAGGATAGTCTGGGATCCTCTCGGACGTAGGTTCGAACCCTCGTCACGGCCATAGTGGATTTGTTCATTAGCAGGAGAGACTCTGAATGGGGGGGGGGGGGGCCAGGGGAGGCACATGAACTGACACACCAGCCGGATGTAGGTAACTGTACGCGCATGCGCAGAGGAAGATGAAGGTGGGTATGGGGGAACTGGCCCGTACCACCCGGTACCACCCACTAACTACTACCGTTTCTATTTTGTACTTCCCTCCCTCCTTTTACCGTATTAGCTACCTACCCTATTCCCCCTGTTTTAATCCAGACTATTACATGCCGTAAAAGCAATGTACACGTATGAACAACACTGAATAACGGAGTGCGTCATAATATTAGACACGGGCGTTTCAGCAGCCCGTTTTCTCGACTTGCCACAACGTACAAAAGTCAACGTCCTAACCTAACCAGAAACTTACGAACCCAAGCAACCCACCTAACCTAACCAAGCCACCTAACCTAGCAATGCATCGATAACATGGATTTTTGGTAAGGGTTAGTTTTCATACTCTTATTCCTTTGGCCTTTTTTCCGCCCTGGCCACAGGTCTCGATATTTTTTTTTAGCAAACACGGTTTTAGTAACTCAGACCAGTCTGAAGCACCTGTTCGGATCCACTCAGATATTGAAATGCTTCACTCACGTACTGCAAATACAAGTAATTGCCAAGGGAACCTAAACACACATTCTAACACATGCCTAATTATACGAATGTAACACCTCCCCATTGCCTAAGAATGGGTTGCCTAACGCCCAGAGTCCTCCCTAACCAACGTGATCACCCACTAAATCACTCCAATACCCATGAGCCCCCTGCTCTGAATTACTCAGTCGTGTGAGCACGTGATTAAAGTCACTGTGAGCGGTGACCTGTGTGAGCGAGCACTGATCCGAGCGACTCCAACGGAGTTCACCAAAAACCGTAGACGTTACTGCCACTGAAGGGTAACCGTAGGGCGGGGTGGCGAGGGATGAGGGAACAAGGAGAAACGGGACTCAGATCAGCGGGTGAAGACGATGGTACTGTTGGTGCTAGCGAAGTGCTAAGCCGGAGATGGTGGCGATACCTGGTTGATACCTGGTTGATGGGGTTCTGGGAGTTGTTCTACTGCCCAAGCCCGGCCCGAGGCCAGGCTTGACTTGTGAGAGCTTGGTCCACCAGGTTGTTGCTTGGAGCGGCCCGCAGGCCCACATATACCTGCTTGATGGGGTTTTGGGAGTTGTTCTACTCCCCAAGCCCGGCCCGAGGCCAGGCTTGACTTGTGAGAGTTTGGTCCACTAGGTGGTGGAGAGCGAAGGGCTACGTGCTTCACTTTTGCAGTATAGACAAGCAATTTGCCTTGCTTCTCTGGACACGACATCAGCCCTCGCTAAAAACATATTCACCAAGCATGACTAGGAAATGCAACTTCCCGTTACATAAACAAGCAGAACAAAGACATTATCCCAAAACAAAGAGAGAGTTGGCGAAACAAAGAAAACGCGAAACTTACTATAGCCGCTCCAGGAATACGTCCCAGTTGACACTTCCCCTGAGCGGTTACTAACTACACACCGCCTCTTCCTTAATACAATCCCGACAGTTTGGTTTCCTAACATGTCTTATTTTTAGCTATGTGTATGGCGACGAGAGACGGCCACCTCGTACAGAACAGGTGGAAGCTGAGTACCCAATTGAGCCACAGAGACATTAGAAAGAACTTTTTCAGTGTCAGTAGTTAATAAATTGGAATGCATTAGGCAGTGATGTGGTGGAGGCTGACTCCATACACAGTTTCAAATGTGGATATGACAGAGGCTCAGAAACCTGTTCATCAGTTGATAGACAGTTGAGAGGCGGGACCAAAGGTCACGTACCCAATGACACGCACACCCATCACCACCTGAGGCCAGATTCACGAAGCAGTTACACAAGCACTTACGAACGTGTACATCTTTCCTCAATCTTTGACGCCTTTGATTACATTTATTAAACAGTTTACAAGCATGAAAACTTGCCAATCAACTGTTGTTATTGTTATAAACAGCCTCCTGGTGCTTCGGAGCTCATTAACTATTTAATAATTATAAACAAAGCCGCCAAAGATTGAGAAAAGATGTACACGTTCGTACTTGCGTAACTGCTTCGTGACTCTGGCCCGTCTCCATCCATCGACAGCCCTTTCTCGGATTGGAATCCGAGAAAGGGCTGCTGCTCTACATGAACTCCGTGGGTCTTCCAGGCTACCGGGCTCAATCCAGTGATTACACAGAACGAGAATTTCGGTGTACAGTTTGCCACGGTATAATGGGACGTCCTCTATTGTGGAGGAAGTTAGATTGATATCTGTGGGGATGTCAGGATACGGGAAATGGGTGGCACGTGGGACTCAGGATGTCGGCCAGAAAATTTGAATAGGATCGGAAATGGTGCTTAAGTGGCGAGATAAAAGGAATAGGGCGAGAGATGGATTGATTGATTGATGAAGATTAAGCCACCCAAGAGGTGGCAGGGCATGAATAGCCTGTAAGTGGTGGCCCTTTTGAGCCATTACCAGTATCAAGAGGTGATACTGGAGATCTGTGGAGGTGCGACTGCACCCTGCGTGACGGGAGATGTCTCCCGGACCAAATGGTGACCAGATGGTGCGAGAGATGGGAATAAGATTACAGTGAGAGAGGGCGACGCTGATTGAAACTGAAACAACTTTATTGAAAATGGGATGAGGTAGCTCAAGCTATTCTCACCCAGTTCAGTACATCGTATGTATATATATATCTGTACTTGTGAAGATGTATTTTTAAATACGAAAGTACTTAAGGAAATTCCGGTTTCAATTGAGGAGCTGCCTCGTATGGGTTAATAGGCCTTCTGCAGTTACCTTTGTTCTTATGTTCTTATGTAATTCTTCCTCCGTAGTCTGACACTTTCACATTTTTCATCACGTGTTAATTTTCGTGATTTACACACACACACATTTTATAAATACGATTGTCAGACCAAGGGGGAAAAATTGAAACAGGAATTTCCTTAAGTACTTTCGTATATTAATACATCTTCAGAAGGAATGAATGATATTTATTTATAAAATTTAGATATATATATATATATATATGACCATGTCAGACCACGGAGGAAAATGAAACAGGAAATTCTCCGTGGTCTGACATTGTCACATTCTTAATCACGTGTTTATTTTCGTGATATACACACACACACACATATATATATATATATATATATATATATATATATATATATATATATATATATATATATATATATATATATATATATATATATATATATATGTCGTACCTAGTAGCCAGAACGCACTTTTCAGCCTACTATGCAGGGCCCGATTTGCCTAATAAGGCAAGTTTTCATGAATTAATTGTTTTTCGACTACCTAACCTACCTAACTTTTTTGGCTACCTAACCTAACCTATAAAGATAGGTTAGGTTAGGTAGGGTTGGTTAGGTTCGGTCATATATCTACGTTAATTTTAACTCCAATAAAAAAAATTTGACCTCATACATAATAAAATGGGTAGTTTTATCATTTCATAAGAAAAAAATTAGAGAAAATATATTAATTCAGGAAAACTTGGCTTATTAGGCAAATCGGGCCTTGCATAGTTGGCTGAGAAGCACGTTGTGGCTACTAGGTACGACATTATATATATATATATATATATATATTATATATATATATTTGCAAACTTTGTAAACGAGTATCAACTAAAAAAAAATGTTCTCTATTATTTACTCAAGTTCACTAATAAGCCTTTCTACGTGTTCAAATTAATTGTGTGTTCTTATAGGCAACTTGACTGTCAATGATTGATTTATCTCCTCGCCTTCTCGATGTACGTGATCATGTGTATTTTCAATATATGAATTTTTTGTATAGAGGCAAAGTGAGGTGAAGTTAACACAAGTTAAGAGTAACCTGAGGGTGTGTTATTACAACAGACCCTTCAGGCTGTAGTCTAAAACAACATTCCTGCCTCGCTGGGATAGAACACCATCCAGGTGTTACCGTGTACAATGTCAACATCCACCATCCATCACTGTCAACATCCACCATCCATCACTGTCAACATCCACCCGATCATCAACGGGTGGAATTGTTAATGGTTTATGTGGTTTGTCTACGAGGGGGGGGGGGGGGGGAAAGAAGGCGGGGGATAAACTTCAGAGAGCCTCGCCTCCTAGTTATTGTACCTTGTGCACTAAGTAGCAAATTCCCATCGTTTCAGTTGTGCGTGAGGGGGGGGGGGAGATGGGGAAGTGGGGGGAAGAGAGGGAGGAGGGGAGTGGGGTGAGGGGGAGTGGAGTGGGGTGAGGGGGAGTGGAGTGGGGTGAGGGGGAGTGGAGTGGGGGGGGGGAGTGGAGTGGGGGGGGGGAGTGGAGTGGGGGGGGGGGAGTGGAGTGGGGGGGGGAGGAGTGGAGTGGGGGAGTGGAGTGGGGTGAGGGGGAGTGGAGTGGGGTGAGGGGGAGTGGAGTGGGGTGAGGGGGAGTGGAGTGGGGGGGGGGGAGTGGAGTGGGGGGGGGAGTGGAGTGGGGGGGGAGTGGAGTGGGGGGAGTGGAGTGGGGGGGAGTGGAGTGGGGGGGAGTGGAGTGGGGGGGGGAGTGGAGTGGGGGAGAGTGCAGCGAGGCGGGGGGGAGGGGGGCACAATTAGGTTAGGATAACTAGGACACACACAAACATGCACACATGGAAGGGTTACGTTACAAAATCAGTGTAAAAGATCACACGTAACTTGGACACGTGGAGACTAAATATGAATAAAACCGGAGGAAAGACAAAAATAATTAAGTCTCAAGTTAGTGGAAGAGAAAACTCCGAGACATCACCACATAAGAGAAATAGGCAGAGTAGACAACGATAGACTATTAGATATAGATACAACGATAGACTATTAGATATAGATAGGTTTATACGTGAACATGGGGACACAAGTGGAAACCAAGTATCAGATTGAGCCATAGATGTATTAGACAAAATTATTTTAATGTTGACCAAACCACACACTAGAAAGTGAAGGGACGACGACGTTTCGCCTTGAGAATGGTCCAGGACGGACCGAAACATCGTCGTCCCTTCAATTTCTAGTGTGTGGTTTGGTCAACATATTTCAGCCACGTCATTGTGACGCCTCGTCTGCAAATTATTTTAATGTCAGAGTTGCGAATAAATGGAATGCACTACGTCGAAGTGGTGGAATGAGCTTCCATACACAGTTCAAGTGTTGATAGGAAAGGTCTGTGACAATTAGAAATAGTTAAGAAGCCCCGTAAGCCAGTCGACTCCAGCTTCAGACGTGGGAACAAAGATGAAGTTAGATCTCGCGCAAGCACAATCAGGTGGGAACCCACTGGGTCCCACCAACAGTGAAAGTGCAGAGGCCGGCTAGCAAGGACGCGAGCAGAGATACCAATATCGTACACTGTGGCAAGTGAACCGTCGCCCCCCACTCTTGTTGGCTGGCTATTTTCACATCAGTTTCTATGCAGACATTTGGGCCGTAGCCTACAATCGTAGGCTACAATTACGTAGCCTGTAACAATCGTTACAAACTCTCACAAGTCAAGCCTGGCCTCGGGCCGGGGGAGTAGAACAACTCCCAGAACCCCATCAACCAGGTATCATCCAGGTATCCTACGGCTGAGGAAAAGTGGGCCAATGAGTAACGGTAGAGCTGAGAAGCCGTACTCAGAACACAAGGTTAGATATAGAAATAAATTCGTCTACTTTGAAAAAATAAAATAGAGAAAAATAGAAAAGATAGACAAGACCCGACGAGATAGATACTGAACATTCCAAAGCTTGTCCTGAAGAAAAAAAAAGTTAAGATAGACTTCGATTCTCAGACCTAAGTCTTGAATCCCGGCCGGAGCCGAAACACTTTGGCAGCGTGTCCTTTTACCTCAAGCCTCTGTTCACCTACTAGTAAATTGGTACCTGGGAGTAAGACAGCTTCTGAAGGCTGCGTCCTCCAGAAATTGGCCCAAGTGTTTAGATGTGTTCACACAAACACAGACTGACAGACCGGTATCACTGACTTTTTTTTTTTTTTTTTTTTTTTTTTTTGAGATATATACAAGAGTTGTTACATTCTTGTACAGCCACTAGTACGCGTAGCGTTTCGGGCAGGTCCCTGGAATACGATCCCCGCCGCGAAGAATCGTTGTTACAACCAAGAAACACATTTTTCTGTTGAGTTAAACAGAGGCTACAGTTAAGGCTACAGTCTCCGTGGTGTAGTGGTAAGACACTCGCCTGGCGTTCCGCGAGCGCTATGTTATGGGTTCGTATCCTGGCCGGGGAGGATTTACTGGGCGCAAATCCTTAACTGTAGCCTCTGTTTAACGCAACAGTAAAATGTGTACTTGGATGAAAAAACGATTCTTCGCGGCAGGGGATCGTATTCCAGGGACCTGCCCGAAACGCTATGCGTACTAGTGGCTGTACAAGAATGTAACAACTCTTGTATATATCTCAAAAAGGATTTGCGCCCAGTAAATCCTCCCCGGCCAGGATACGAACCCGTGACAAAGCGCTCGCGGAACGCCAAGCGAGTGTCTTACCACTGCACCACGGAGACTGGTGAATTGGAGAGAATGAGCGAGAATGTGTGTACTCGACTATTCCACTTCCCATTACAAATAGTGCGTAGGTAGCTTAGGTTAGCAGTTTGTAATGTGTGTTGTCTGGATTAGGTAGACGAGGCCTGAGCGATGACCGGGCCGCGGGGACGCCAAGCCCCGAAACCATCACAAGGTAACCATCACATTGTAAGCTCTCCCAGCTGGCCAGGCTACTTAAGATTGATTTGTTTATTGCTGACGCCGGAGGCGGCTAGTTCATTGTGCACCCCATACTCATCATGCGAGCGGTAGCGCAAAAAGCATTACAGAGGGCACAAAAGGTCTTTATCAGACCTCATCTTAGATTATTACATTAACAATTTCATCTATCCTTCACACCTTATAATTACAATGTAAGCTAGTTACAGAGATCGTTCTATTTCAAAACTTATATATTTACAGTAGGTCATTAAGATAGAGCAGCAGTAGTCTGGGGCCAGATTCAGGAAGCAGTTACGCAAGCACTTACGAACGTGTACATCTTTCCTCAGTCTTTGACGGCTTTGGTTACATTTATTAAACAGTTTACAAGCATGAAAACTTGCAAATCAACTGTTGTTATTGTTATAAACAGCCTCCTGGTGCTTCGGAGCTCATTAACTGTTTAATAAGTGTAAGCAAAGCCGCCAAAGTTTGAGAAAGATGGACAGGTTCGTAAGTGCTTGCGTAACTGCTTCGTGAATCTGACCCCGGGTTCGTAAGTGCTTGCGTAACTGCTTCGTGAATCTGGCCCCTTTCTGTATTAAGTGCACCTCCACCTTTCTCTCGCCTGCTCACTGTTTCGCGCTCTCTATCGCTCTCTTTCTCGCGCGCTCTATCGCTCTCTTTCTCGCGCTCTCTATCGCTCTCTTTCGCGCGCTCTATCGCTCTATCGCTCGCGCTCTATCGCTCTCTATCGCGCGCGCTCTATCGCTCGCGCTCTATCGCTCGCGCTCTATCGCTCTCTATCGCGCTCTGGCTCTCTTTCGCGCTCTGGCCCTCTTTCGCGCTCTGGCCCTCTTTCGCGCTCTGGCCCTCTTTCGCGCTCTGGCCCTCTTTCGCGCTCTGGCCCTCTTTCGCGCTCTGGCCCTCTTTCGCGCTCTGGCCCTCTTTCGCGCTCTGGCCCTCTTTCGCGCTCTGGCCCTCTTTCGCGCTCTGGCCCTCTTTCGCGCTCTGGCCCTCTTTCGCGCTCTGGCCCTCTTTCGCGCTCTGGCCCTCTTTCGCGCTCTGGCCCTCTTTCGCGCTCTGGCCCTCTTTCGCGCTCTGGCCCTCTTTCGCGCTCTGGCCCTCTTTCGCGCTCTGGCCCTCTTTCGCGCTCTATCGCGCGCTCTGCCTCTCTCTAATCTTACAGCAAGCACTAAACCAAGCAAAAAGTTGACCACTTAATTCCTCCCCTCCAACGTGGCAGCAACAGAGGGGGAAATCATTACAGTGTCAAAAATCAGATAATCGAGCAAACATGGCTGGTCTCCTGCCGACTTTCCATCTAATCTAAGCAAAAATGGTTTCTTGCCATTTTCTTGCCCCTCTGCTTTTCCGTTGGGCACATAATTCTACCGTTGCTACTGTTAGGCGAGTACTGTTATTATCGTTATTACCGAGGCAACGTAAATGGAATATTAGCAAGATGGTGGTCTAGCCTAACATTATTATTTTTTTTTTAATCGACTTGAGAATGGTCCAGGACGGACCGAAACGTCGTCGTCCCTTCACCTTCTAGTGTGTGGTCTGGTCAACATACTTCAGCCTCGTTATTGTGACTCGTCGCCTGTATATTCATTTTTTTATTTTCAGTACTGCTCCTGCTGCTACTTTTACGTCCACAACTGCTACTACTCACATTATAACAAAACTACTAATGTTAACCAATCACAATTGCTGCTAGTTATATAAGGCTATTAACATCCTCCAAAATACACACAGGGGTCCTATAGGACCCCCTGTGCTACCAGAGGGGTCCTATAGGGTACCCGTGCTACCCCATATAGGGGTCTGGTAGCTATAGCCACCAGACTATAGCTAGGACGGGTAGCTATAGCTACCAGACTCCTATAGGAGTCTTTCCTATAGTCTTTCCAATTCCTATTCCTGTGGACAGCACTCAGAACTCGTAATTCTGTGGCCCGGGTTCGATTCCCGGACCAGGCAGAAACAAATGGGCAAAGTTTCTTTCACCCTGAATGCCCTTGTTACCTAGCAGTAAATAGGTACCTGGGAGCTGTTACGGAGCTGCTTCCTGTGTATGTGTGTGAAAAAACATAGCAGTTAGTACCAGTTGATTGACAGTTGAGAGGCGGGCCGCAAGAGCTCAACCCCCGCAAGCACAACTAGGTTGTGCTTGCCACACACACACACAAATGGAATGTATTAGGAAGTAATGTGGTGGAGGCTGACTCCATACACAGTTTCAAGTGTAGATATGATAAGAGCCCAATAGGCTCAGGAATCTGTACACCTGTTGATTGACGGTTGAGAGGCGGGACCAAAGAGCCAGAGCTCAACCCCCGCAAACACAACTAGGTGAGTACACACACACACACACAGATCCAACCACCAGCAATAGACCCGTCACAAGCACTATGTCATAATTAAGTGGACAATGCGCTATGAGGTGCACCAGACGGTCCAAGACAAGCAAGCGCCATAACTAGCATCACTTTACCACATTTGCTTCTGCTTGTCTCAGGTTACACGACTGCGTGGGGATGGGGGCGAATGGACAAAATCAGAAATAGACGGACGGACGGACGGACGGACGGGCTGACAAGCCTAGGCTATACAACCAAAGCCTAAGCAACACGTACGTATAGCCTAGGCTACACACAAGCTACCTCGCCATGTAGACGGTAAACCGCTCCTGTACATTAATGACGCCGAGGAATGGCGCCAAGATCACGTCCTGTATTCTGAGGACAGCCTGGCAAGCACGGGCAGCAATAAACAACATGCTTACACAAGTCCTCTGCGGCACTCCATTGTATGTACCCCGTTCCCTCCTTTGCCCTCTTTTATATCTATATCATACCAGAACTGTTTCCTAGCCTACACGGCACAAGGCTGTGGTACATTGCTTCACAAGAGATACCGGTAGGACGAGATGGAATGGCATGACGGGGCGGAAAGGAGACACAAAAGGGAAGGGGGGAGAGAGAGGAAAAGGAATTGTCATCATGCAAGCTGTGGTCAAGGCCCTGCAAACTGTGTAAATATTTACCCAGTGGCCAGCCCTCAATTAGAGGACTTGTGGGAGAGGAGGAGGACGGGTCGCAGTAGGGTTGAGACAAGTGGCCCCCCCTCAGAGAAAAGCCATCCCAGTCACCTCCACTTCATACTCCAAAAATAGCCAAGTCAAGAGACAAATAAACTGAAGTGCCCCTGGCAATTGTTTAGACGAAATCATTTTTGTGCAGCTTATCGTCTGCGGGTGAGGCGTAAGCCACTTACCAGCCACCAACCCACAACCACCCCCACTAGAGGTGGGTGGTAGCGGGTAGCCACCAACCCACATCCACCCCCACTAGAGAGGGGGGGGGTGGTGGAGAGGTAGGCACCACCACTCCAACATCCCACTTGCCTAGGCTACCACTCCTCCAGTGCTACCTATCCTCTATCATTCCTTCAAGAACACCGATCCCTCTCCACCAGCCAACTAGCCTACCACCACCTTTCCACCAGCGCTCATCAACATCTCCCAAGACCAACAGATGATACCTACCTATCCAAGTCCCGCCTTGCGTGGCGTAATGCCAGAGGGGTAACTGACAGTTAATGTATGCAAGGCTATCGAGATACCTTGGCATCATTATTCAAGTGCCGTACTGCATGCCAACGAGAAAAGAACAGAGACGATACAAGATGGAGGGAAAAAAAAGGGTGTGGCTCTATAACTGCGTCTTCACACCTCCCTGCCAGAACTGTCACCTCCTTATCTGTCACACCCCCAGAGCTGAGACGTGTGTCACACCGTTACACTCACAATATACCAGGAAATGTGACACTGCAACATCATATGCATAACAACAAGATGTTATTGACACAAAACGCAATATAAAAAAGAAAAAGAAAAAATTATTATTAAAGAAATATGGAGGCTAGGTATTAGTGTCTAGATCTAAACGAGTCCAAATGTATACCATTGATTGAAAGGGATTAATTTACAAAACATTAATACCTTTTTACACTTCTTGTATGTGCAGATTTCTCAAGGTTAAAAGCACATTTTTACTTTCACAATCTCTAGGTCCGTGTTCTCTCAGGGACAGGGAACCAGACTATCAGGGGTGGTGGGTGCTTGAGGGGTACTGGGTGCTTGAGGGGTACTGGGTGCTTGGGGGGTACTGGGTGCTTGGGGGGTACTGGGTGCTTGGGGGGTACTGGGTGCTTGGGGGGGGTACTGGGTGCTTGGGGGGTACTGGGTGCTTGGGGGGGGGTACTGGGTGCTTGGGGGGGTACTGGGTGCTTGGGGGGGGGGGGTACTGGGTGCTTGGGGGGGGTACTGGGTGCTTGGGGGGGGTACTGGGTGCTTGGGGGAGGGGGTACTGGGTGCTTGGGGGGGGTACTGAGTGCTTGGGGGGGTACTGGGTGCTTGGGGGGTACTGGGTGCTCGGGGGGTACTGGGTGCTTGGGGGTACTGTGCACACTTCCCCGCCGGCTGGGGCACCTGGCATACGCACATCATTGTATACTCAACAATCTTCAGGTAAATGCCCCAGGCGATCATCACCGTAGCGAGAGGTACCAGACACCCGTCTTCACACAACCACCATTTAACTCTATCAATAGATGAAACATCATACCGTCTTAAGACGATGGTCATCCGTCGATTAAAAAGCCTGCATATTGGCTCAATTTATTCCTCGTAGCTTAAAACTAAATACAAAGATATAGGTGAGGATAATTAATAATACTGGTAACAAACACACTGACTTACCAGTATATCCAGAACCGTCCCATCTTGGAGATAATTTGCTGGAAATTATCCATAGGGGTGAAAAGATGATGGACTAGGCTGGGTGGAAGTGAACAGCTTCTCTCTCGGGCCAAACTGCAAGCCACTCCTCTAATATGCTGTATGAATCTTCAGTCAAAAATATTCGCATTCGAGTATCCTGTTTAATTGTCCGAAGATTCAGCTGTTGCTACCTTTTAACTAGCAGCAACCTTGAATAAGTCTTTGGCTTTGATTTCATTATTCAACAGCTTTGATCTCGACCTAAAAAATAGCGTAAACTTCTTAAACGATTGAAATTTTAGACTAAGACTTTTCTCCGCGACATCTGTCTACACCTGCAATTGTTTCTTGTTTTTTTTTTGTACTCAAAAGTTACAGCAGCAACAACGTGTCATTATTTGCACATTTACGAAACATGATACAAGAAACCTGAAAGCCAAACATATTGTTACCTGTATTCTCTGCCTTTCCACGCGCTTCCAAACATTTAAACCTTGCGTTATAAAACACACTTGCCTTCACCACTGACATATGATGTCTGCTTTCTATCAGGCCAAACTAAGCGAGCTATAAATCACCAGCCACCCCCTTGTCCTTCCCACCGTCACCTTGAAGTCACCAGCTGCCAAACATCTTAGACATCACAGTGATCTCCACTACGACTCTGTGTTCACGCATCATTTTACTTTGCTAGCGAAGCTTTCCAACATTTTTTGTTTAGATATTCTTTGATAATATCTATGGACAATCTAACTGGTTATAACTATCGTTAGTAGTGAACAAATCCACAAGGGCCGTGACGAGGATTCGAACCTGCGTCCGGGAGCATCCCTGACACTGCCTTAATCGACTGAGCTACGACAGGGTTAAAGAGTTGAAACCGAAGTTCTACTGAACTTACTGGATCCCGTAGCCTCTCCGAGGCACAAACTCTCCAAAGGCTACGGGATCCAGTACGTTCAGTAGAACTTCGGTTTCAACGCTTTTACCCTGTCGTAGCTCAGTCGATTAAGGCAGTGTCTGGGATGCTCCCGGACGCAGGTTCGAATCCTCGTCACGGCCCTTGTGGATTTGTTCATTTGATGCATCACGTTAGTGTGATCTCTGTGTGTAATATCGTTAGTAGTATTCCAAAATACACATGCAATATTTACTGCTATTAGATAAAGATAAGAATTCATCAAGTTATATCTGAAGGTTGCAATCTCTTTGTTACTACGTTCACGCATGCAGCTTATTTAAATTAAAGTGTTTTGACAGCATCCGCAAGTTCTAAGTGGAACTTGTAATTTAATTTAACCAAAACCTGAGATTTCCTTTAATGAAAGTTCACAACTTCCTTTCATTAAAACTAGCAACCTTCCGTCATTTAACAGATATTTCCACAGACTTCTGCATCTGTTTCCCTACGAACCGCCGACCCTCCTGTGATTCCCTCTTGCCCCTCTCATTTACTGATTGAGTGCAGACTCTCATTGAGTCTGCATTCAAAATATACAATGGTGTGCACTCGGGTAAGTGCGAGATGAGAGCCTAGCGTCACGAGAAGGCAGAGTGCACAATAACGGGGTGGCGAGGTAAAATGAGAACGGAAGATGAAAACAAGTTGGAATGAGAACAAGGCAAAAAAACAAAGGGCCAAAGATTATTATACAAGGCAAGTCTGAGGAGAGATTATACTTTTGGCTTCGGGGCAAAGACTGGAGGGAGAAGCATGATACTAAATTAATAAAAGAAATGGGATTTGATAGCCTAGTGACCGATAGATGTAATTCCGGTGTCCTAGGCTAGCAATGTAAAGGATTTAGGAGAAATCATGTCGGAAGACTTTACTTTCAAAGAACACAATAAAGTAGCTGTCACAACAGGTTGGCTAACAAGAACCTTTCAAGTAAGGAGAAATTGCTGACCTGGAGAGCGTGCAAAGATCTTTTACTACTGGAATCTACTCGATAAAACATCACAACTACTAGTACAGATTATAAATGTTTAAATCTGTATTCTCTAGAGCGCATAGGTATGGTAGATAATAATTTACTATTGGAAAACATTTGGGGTATTGGTTCCAAATCTGCACACGGAAATATCATCATATGAGACTAGGAGGCATGACAGGATGTGCAAAATACTCCCGTTGAAAAGCAGAGAGCTGCAATAGACACGATGAGATATGATTAATTGATGAAGATTAAGCCACCCAAGAGGTGGAACGGGCATGAATATCCCGTAAGCTGAGATATGAATTAGGTAAGTCTTAAAGAACTCGAGACTTCAACACACTTAGTGGGAGTGAAAAGAATCGTTGTCAACACAGCGAGGAGGAAAAAAACGAGGGAAAGGTTACATATCGCAGAATGGGACCATACTGACCGCCTATTAAGAGGAAAATCGATTTATAATGGGAGAAGCGGGTTGTTGGACGGGAAAGCTAAGTGACCAGCACGAGCAATGACTTTGAAGGAATGTTAGGAGGACCAAGCGATAGCAACGTAATTGCTTTCACCAGACTGAAATAGGGCTGAGAGCGGACTTACATGTTCATGTGCTATTTTGTACATAACTTGATTATAACATCATTCTGCTCTAAAACTTTGTGTTCAATGGATCCTCACGTTCCTATTCATATAAAATCTAGACTTAGATCTGTTGATTACCAGTGATGAATACAAGCAAAGACCTACGGATAGAAGTAATGTCTGCGTCCAGGGAACAGATGGACTGCAGGGGAGACGGTTCTCAGCTGACAATGATCAATGATGAGAAATTTGATTAAGATAGTTTAGTTGTCTTGGCCATCCTGGCCGTCGAGGCGTGCTGCAAGAGTAACAATCAACCAAGATAGTGCCAGCAATTTATCAGCAACAATGTGCCAGCAATTTATTAATCATAATTGCACTTGTTACTGTTCCCAGTTTCAGGTCATTATAGATTACTTATATACAGTAATACAATTATATAATACAACAGGAGTGGGGTCATGCTTAATGTGAAGTTTCCGCGAATTCTTCTGAGAGTTTCTCGTCAAAGGACATTGATTATGGTTGTAATTTAACGTTCTCTTCTCCACGAAGCTCATAAGTGGTAAACACCCAACACCAGCAAGGCCAGGATCCGTATGTAGGTATTGGGTAGGAGACGGCATGCTCTACTAACCACATAATTCATACAAAGGCTACCTGGTTGATACCTGGTTGATGGGGTTCTGGGAGTAGTTCTACTCCCCAAGCCCGGCCCGAGGCCAGGCTTGACTTGCGAGAGTCAGAGAGGCTACATTTCTTATTTTTTGCCTACTTCTACTCTGCTGGGGAGCAACCTATTAAATCACCCAGATTCTTGTGGCCAGTTGTCTACAACCTTATGATCTCTACCTACAACTACCACCATTATCCTAACTACACAAAGAAACCTTCTATTAGTCAACAAATTAACCACCACAGGAAATCCTTGACTAGATCCCTCGATATCTTACTAAACACAAGCAACCATATAAAGGCAATACTTTTGTAGTTGTGCTCACTCAAGGAAACTATCAGAAGGTGGGGGGGAGAGACACCGCCTAACAGTGCCTAACCTGAAGACACGAGGGTCTAAGAACACGAGGGTCTAAGAACACGAGGATCTAAGAACGTTGAAGGGTAGCCCTGCTGATGTATATGGGAGCCGGTCGACCGAGCGGACAGTACGCTGGACTTGTGATCCTGTGGTCCTGGAATCGATCCCAGGGGCCGGCGAGAAACAATGGGCAGAGTTTCTTTCACCCTATGCCCCTGTTACCTAGCAGTAAAATAGGTACCTGGGTGTTAGTCAGCTGTCACGGGCTGCTTCCTGGGGATGGAGGCCTGGTCGAGGACCGGGCCGCGGGGACACTAAAAAGCCCCGAAATCATCTCAAGAAGAAGATGTATGGCCAAATATAAACTGCTAGCAAAACTATTCACACATCTTACGTCACCAGCAGCAATGTGACAAAACCCAATATTTTACAGACTTCAAGACTCCTAACAAAGTATCTCAACTTTTCCTACTATACAGTGCACATTCTGCGTGTTACCCGACTCGGTCTACACGTGTCTTAACTTGCTGGTCTCACCACCATTGTAAAAACAACGTGCTGTAGTTAAGTCTTCTACCCTTTATTGACAGTTTTGAGGAAAATTAAAACTAACTTTTCACTACAAATAAAAATGCCTTCAGAACACAAGGCTGCAATTCCTCAGCCCCCATTATGTGAATGGAACCTTTCCGACATTGCCCACGAGCATAGGGTCGATAATAAACTACATTAATAAACTTATGGTATGCCTATTTGGCCAAAATCAGTTTTTAAATAGAACCCCAACACACGCAGCTGCTTACGCCTTGCCCACGCAGATTAAACCTTACCCCGCATTGGGTTAAAAAAAAAAACCAAGGCCGAACTCAATTCAATTTTAAAAACGCGGTGATGCGGGTTCTCAAGGAACGGGAGACGTGACAGGTGGGAGGGGAATGGAGTGAGCACGAAAAGAAATTTGATATACGAGAAGATGGAGCAAACAGGTGCAGACAAAAGGGGTGAAACTGAAAAGCCGTGTGAAGAGAGGGCGAATAATGTAGACCAGATTAACGAAACGTGAACATGGCAAGCGACCATATGGTCTTGAAGAGACGTGGTTGGTTGGTTGGTGGGAAGGTCAAAGGTCAGCCATTCACGTGGAAGGAGGTCGAGGGGGAAGGAACGGGAGCAACTGCAGACGTGTAGGCACGTGCATGAACAGCGGCATGCACGTAGGCAGTGGGGGATACGTGCATGAACAGCGACATACACGTGAATAACACCTACAAGAGGTCTTGGTTAGCCCACATAGCCATAACCCCAATGACTAACCTCACCCTCTTGGCCTACCCAACATTATCAACTCAACAGCCAACGCATTGCTTGTGCAATTTTTCGTCAAATTGCACAAGCAATTTGATGAAAAATTGTCTTTCACAAATCACTTTTTAGTAAATAACCTTTTCAGAAGTTATTGATGTCAGTTGTATTAAAAAAAAATAACAGCAGTTTAAATTCATTTTGTCCTTTATACATCCTCTTATTAACCGAGACAATGTAGGTAACGAAGATAATGTCACTGGCAGTTCTGTTATCACACATTGACCTAAGGTAAAGGTTACAGGGACTGACTGACACTTCGAGCAAACCCACGTTTTCAAATTTCAAAACGACGTATCAGAGAAACATAAGCAGATGCAGACATAGCCTTGGAGCTCATATCAAACTAGATTTATTTCTGCAAAAACCACTAAATAATATATAAATAATATCTGCAAACACAGAGGAGCAGATCGCCAGCACCTCCACACACACTGAGACACCAACGTGGACTGGTCGCCTGAACGTTCCCAGCCGACCCCCTGCTCCCCGCTGCCTGCAAAGGTAACCACGTCGGGATTTTGTACCTTTGTTGTAGGGATCACTTTTAAACATCAATTTTTCCCTTCCAACACCACAATTCCTGAAGGAGCTTGGCACTCCTTGGAGCAAGTGATCCAGAAGGAGGTACAAGGGGAGGGTGGAGGGAGGTGCAATAGAGGGGGTGTGAGAGGTGGGAGGGGAGTTGTGGAGGGTGAGACAGGTGAACTGACTTGTGGCGCAACAACGGATTATCCAGGAATGATGTACAGTACAAGGAATCTGATGAGACCTGGAGCATACCTGGAGTGTGTTTCGTGAGTTCTTCTACTCCCCGAGCCTGAGGCCAGGCTCAGCTTGTGTGATAACTTGGTCCAATAGGCTATTGCTTGGAGCGGCTCGCAGGCTCCACATACCCACTACAACCTGGTTTGTCCGGCACTTCTTGCAAAAATATTTCCACTAGTTCAGAGATCTCCACTGCTCTGAAAGGGGAAGTAAGTACCGAGCTATACTTAAGACGGAACAGCACCAGTGATTTAAAGTGTTAGCATTGCTGTGATATCCCTGGATTTGAACGTTTTCATAATCCATCTTATCATTTTCCTGGCCGCCGCTATATTTGCTCGCTTATGATCGCTAAATATCAGGTCGTCAGACATCATAATTCCCAGATCTTTTTCATGTTGCTTTCTTTCTATGAGTAGATCTGATTGTATCCTGTACTCTGTGTTTCGTTTAACATTTCCACCGTAACTCGGTACCTGGAACTTATCAACGTTAAACATGTTATTTCCAGTTGCCTAATTGAATACTTTATATATATATATATATATATATATATATATATATATATATATATATATATATATATATATATATATATATATGTCGTACCTAGTAGCCAGAACTCACTTCTCAGCCTACTATTCAAGGCCCGATTTGCCTAATAAGCCAAGTTTTCCTGAATTAATATATTTACTATAATATTTTTCTTATGAAATGATAAAGCTACCCTATTCTCTATGTATGAGGTCAATTTTTTTTTATTGGAGTTAAAATTAACGTAGATATATGACCGAACCTAACCAACCCTACCTAACCTAACCTAACCTATATTTATAGGTAAGGTTAGGTTAGGTAGCCAAAAAAAGCTAGGTTAGGTTAGGTTAGGTAGGTTAGGTAGACGAAAAAACATTAATTCATGAAAACTTGGCTTATTAGGCAAATCGGGCCTTGAATAGTAGGCTGAGAAGTGCGTTCTGGCTATTAGGTACGACATATATATATATATATATATATATTTATATATATATATATATATATATATATATATATATATATCTGCCTGTAGTTTTTCAGTGTCTTCTACAGTGGCAATTTTTATGCTGATTTTTGTATCTGCAAAGGATGACACGAAGCTGTGTCTAATATTTTTGTCTATATCAGAGATAAGAATGAGAATAGCAGTAGTGCAAGGACTGTGCCCTGGGGTACACAACTTTTCACTGCACTTGGGCTTGATCTTACTTGATTGACCGTCACTCACTGCATTCTGTTTGCCAGAAAGTTGAAAATCCAACGCCCCCACTGTACCCGTTATTCCTATTTGTCTCATTTTATGGGCTATCACTCCATGGTCACATTTGTCGAATGCCTTTGCGAAATCTATGTATACAACATCTGCATTTTGCTTTTCCTCTAAGGCTTCTGTGATTCTTTCACTGTTAAATAACTGTGAGAGACATGATCTTACCCTGGGTTCTGAACTTCATTATTTTCCATAAAACTGGAAATTTGATTCCTAATCACTCTTTCAAAAACGTCCAAAGTCGTTTCGTTCTATTTTCTATTTCGACCAAGACTATTCGGTCCTTTGTACGAGGTAGGGAGTGGGGGGAGGGAGTGATTATACTCTGACATAGGAGCCGGGAAGATGATTATACTCCGTGGGGGACACAGATGAGTATGTTCTGCTTGGGACACTGCGTGTAATTTGACTGCTGAGCACAGGTACGTATGTTTCGCTTGGGACATTAAAGAGGTGGGGCTCTAGGAACCCGAATCCTCATTACGGGGAACCTGGGAGTCAGTATACTCATTATAGGACACTGGTAACAGTATACTCAATACAGGACACTGGGTAACAGTATACTCAAAACAGGAAATGGACAGTAAACTCAATTTGGGACACTTGAGGACAGTATACCCCAATATGGGAGACTTCAGGATAGAATACTCAATATTATAGGACATTGCAAGACCGTATACCACTTCTGGGACGCCAATATACTCAAGAATACTTTTAAAGTTCAACCAAATCTAACGAAAAGTTGCACACACCTCTGAAGGTCATGCATGAATAAAAGCTACGACAGAAATGCAGTTCCTCACATCTCCTGTGCCAGGTAAGTCCGCTACGGGCTCACCATAGCCCGTGCTACTTGCCCCGCTCCTGTGCCAGGTAAGTCCACTACGGGCTCACCATAGCCCGTGCTACTTGCCCCGCTCCTGTGCCAGGTAAGTTCACTACGGGTTCACCATAGCCCGTGCTACTTGCCCCGCTCCTGTGCCAGGTAAGTCCACTACGGGTTCACCATAGCCCGTGCTACTTGCCCCGCTCCTGTGCCAGGTAAGTCCACTACGGGCTCACCATAGCCCGAGCTACTTGCCCCGCTCCTGTGCCAGGTAAGTCCACTACGGGCTCACCATAGCCCGTGCTACTTGCCCCGCTCCTGTGCCAGGTAAATCCACTACGGGCTCACCATAGCCCGTGCTACTTGCCCCGCTCCTGTGCCAGGTAAGTCCACTACGGGGCTCACCATAGCCCGAGCTACTTGCCCCGCTCCTGTGCCAGGTAAATCCACTACGGGCTCACCATAGCCCGTGCTACTTGCCCCGCTCCTGTGCCAGGTAAGTCCACTACGGGCTCACCATAGCCCGTGCTACTTGCCCCGCTCCTGTGCCAGGTAAGTCCACTACGGGCTCACCATAGCCCGTGCTACTTGCCCCGCTCCTGTGCCAGGTAAGTCCACTACGGGCTCACCATAGCCCGTGCTACTTGCCCCGCTCCTGTGCCAGGTAAGTCCACTACGGGCTCACCATAGCCCGTGCTACTTGCCCCGCTCCTGTGCCAGGTAAGTCCACTACGGGCTCACCATAGCCCGTGCTACTTGCCCCGCTCCTGTGCCAGGTAAGTCCACTACGGGCTCACCATAGCCCGTGCTACTTGAAACTTTCTGTTCCGAGTAGCTGAATCTATAACAACAACGCAGTTTCTGTGCCAGGTGGAGAGATCATACCAATCAGCATCATGTGCCAATCAGTTGAGCAGGAACCACAGCCGCTGCACCCAATCAGGAAGTAGTCACCAATGATAATATGAAAATGTCTGATGTGAATATGTCACCCTCGGCAGCTCACGACAACCTCCACTCGACAGATTTTCTCACAAATTTTCGGACCAAAAAATAACAGTGAGAAAAAGCACGTAGGATATAATAGAGTCCTTAGCCACAGTCCAGGACACAGGCTGCTGTAGGCGGGTCCCGGGAGTAATGTCTTAGAGATATGCTTGGTCAGTGGTCCGCTCACTCCTAAGGTCCTGCTGTGCTGAAGATGAATGACGCTAGGCTTGCTGCTACGCTGAAGATGAGCAGCACTAGGCTTCCTGTCACACTGAAGATGAGCAGCACTAGGCTTCCTGTCACACTGAAGATGAGCAGCACTAGGCTTCCTGTCACACTGAAGATGAGCACCACTAGGCTTCCCACCACACTGAAGATGAACAGCACTAGGCTTCCTGTCACACTGAAGATAAACAGCACTAGGCTTCCCACTTACCGTTTTGGGGGACTAATTCTTGGTACCGTACCTCGCTTCTCCAGTCAGTCTACTAACCAACTATTACCACAAAATCTTGTAAGGACTAAATTTTAACGTGTTTTCCTCCACATTTTTCCTTCAGTTATATATTCACAATTTGTCTAGATATCACAGTGAAAATACCTACACAGTTTTTTTTTAATATAACGGCATTTTTTTTACCTTCAAAAGTAAGACACTTATTCTAATATGTATAGATTCAGACGCGCAAAATATCCACCTTGAAAACGTGACGCGCGCGGATATTCAACACATACTCAAGATGAATTACATCTTATCTTGACGTTATCTTGACATGATTTCGGGGCGTTTAGTGTCCCCGCGGCCCGGTCCTCGACCAGGCCTCCACCCCCAGGAAGCAGCCCGTGACAGCTGACTAACACCCAGGTACCTATTTTACTGCTAGGTAACAGGGGCATAGGGTGAAAGAAACTCTGCCCATTGTTTCTCGCCGGCGCCTGGGATCGAACCCAGGACCACAGGATCACAAGTCCAGCGTGCTGTCCGCTCGGCCGACCGGCTCCTATATATCTCTTGAGAGAATATATAATGTATCACGAGAGCGCTCTACGATCTTCGTATTTCCTGGGGACAGATTCCACGAAGCAGTTACGCAGGTACTTACGAACGTGTACATCTTTCCTCAATCTTTGACGGCTTTGGTTACATTTATTAAACAGTTTACAAGCATGAAAACTTGCCAATCAACTGTTGTTATTGTTATAAACAGCCTCCTGGTGCTTCTGAGCTCATTAACTGTTTAATATTTGTAAACAAAGCCGCCAGAGATTGAGGAAAGATGGACAGGTTCGTAAGTGCTTGCTTAACTGTTTCGTGAATCTGGCTCCTGGTGATTATCTTTCAATCTGTAACCCGTGTGTCCGCTTATCTGCCGCATCTACCTTCACAAGTCACACTTAAGTGCTACACTGCAACAAACTCAATTTGCATCGAGTGCTTTAATCAATATTGCTTTATATTGATTTATCTATAATACAATACTATATTAAACAATACAGTACTAAGCACTCAAAGAGTATCTGATCCTGATATATACCTTATCACGTATAAAACGCAGATTAATAGATTGAAATGTATGAAGGCTTTTTTACATTTATATGGTTATTGCCATATAAACTATTACTATCGGAATATATACAATGATTAATTGTATATATTCCCGTAATCACATGATCCACACACATAGCAATACAAAAATTACTGTAGCCTCTGCTCAAGCCGTGATGGGTAAATTATGCACTAAAAACCTCAATTAAAAAATTGATTTTGTCTGTAAAGAATCGTATATTCACCCCCCCCCCCCATCGTGAGTATGAACTGTATTCCTTTGGAGTGTTCCATGGATGTTCTAAAACGTGACTTAAGGCAGATCCCTGCACTACAAGGAGACACAATTTTACCTGCATGATGGGGTTCTGGGAGTTGTTCTACTCCCCAAGCCCGGCCTCAACCTGAGTCCTGTTAACACAGCCCCGCTCCTGTGCCAGTTAAGTCCACTACGGGCTCTCCATAGCCCGTGCTACTTAGAACGTTTTGTTCCCAGTAGCTACATCTAAATACAACAACAGTAGTCTTGTTAAATGCTGTGAACAGTTTCTGCACAAGAGGTGAATGTTCACTAGTTACTGACGCAATGAGTGAATGGTCTGATATTATTGAACGCCAATATTGAGTGACGTCACTCAGGTTATTCAACATACAGGTGAATAAGGCCATGAGGAGAGAAGGTACGAATGTTGCTGTGGTGGAGACTTCGTGTATAGAACCAATGAGTAAATGGAGAGTATAAGTTTGTATTTATGTAGATGAGGCATATAGTTACTCACTCCGAGTTACCGAGTGAGTGCCGATCAGCACTCATGGCGGGAAGCATACAACACTACTCACCTTATTAACTACTCACCTTCCCAACTACTCAACAATACATGTATACACGTATTACAATTATACAATCTACAAGAGTTATCTGGCCACAATGACAATACAGCATTAACATTGCTCAACCCATTCCAAGGTTCCTACTCTATAATACAATACAATGCACTAACTAAATGAATGAATAAATGTTGACTAAATGACTGATTCGGTAACAAATTGGGGTGATTAGCGGGGGCTTATCATCATCTTCTTGAGATGATTTCGGGGCTTTAGTGTCCCCTAGCGGAGCATCAATTCTTGAACCTTGACCCCGAGGTCATATCGACGTCACTGTAATGGTCCTAAATGTCTTCCAAGACTGTGGGGGGGCGGGACACTATGATAATTGGGAAGACACGTCAGAAGACAACCCCGGGATGGCGAAGAACAATGAGTAAAAATGTAATTGATCAAGCAAAGGCATGCAGGACAAAAATGGATGACAATCATTCACAAAAAAATGTCAAATGTGGATTGGAGGATGGTGGAGCTTGGGAATTGGGGTGTCGGGGTGTTAGGAGGAGGTATATGGGGTGTCGGGGTGTTAGGAGGGGGTGTCGGGGTGTTAGGAGGGGGTGTCGGGGTGTTAGGAGGGGGTGTAGGGGTGTTAGGAGGGGGTGTATGGGGTGTTAGGAGGGGTGTAGAGGTGTTAGGGGGTGTAGGGGTGTGTAGAGGCGAGTGGAAGAAGGACGCGAGAGTGTACTTACTGTGGTGTACTGAGTGTCTTCATGGCGTCTCTGGGCGCTGGAGGGGGCGTGCCCATCAGACGCTCCCGCGGGGGGGAGTCTGGGGGCAGGGGCGGCGCCTCGGTGGGTGGGGCGCCCACCTCCGAGGGCGTGGGTGGGGGTGGCAGAGGCTCGTCGCTCGGCACCACCTCATCTTCCGTGACAGGCGGGGGCGGAGGCGGTGGCAAGTCCGGGGTGGAGGAGCGGGAGGTGGGACTCGTGGGCGGCGCCAGATGGGCGGCGTGGGTGGGAGACGCGTGGAGGCGTGGGTGTCTGGGGGAGCCTGGGGTAATGCCGCCCGTGGGAGAGGCTTCAGGAGACTTGGGAGGATCTGGCGCGGGCGGCTTGCGGTAGTAATATGGGCGGGCGGGAGACATAGTGCGCAGCTCGGTAGCGGATTCTTCTATCCTGCGCAGGTCTGTCTCCCCCTGCGGGGTGGTGTTGAGACCGCGGGTAGCGGAGGTGGGGCTGGACCCCGCCTCCGCGGTCGGTCCGTGGAACAGAGACCGCAAAGTTGGCTTTTTGGGCGGGCGTTCGGGCGGGCGCGGGGGCGGGTCATCGTGAGTGGGCGGGGGCAAGGAGGGCGGTCTGGGCGGGTCGATGTGGTTGGTAAGGAGCGTGTCAGAGCCGCCCCCGTCAACCAGGCCGCGGGTGGAGGCGAGGGTGGAACTGAAACAGACAATGGCTACATTAACACTACAGCGCTGGCTACAGCCTACTGCTCTAGCCGAGAGCAAACTGCTCTAGCCGAGAGCCTACTGCTCTAGCCGAGAGCCTACTGCTCTAGCCGAGAGCCTACTGCTCTAGCCGAGAGCCTACTGCTCTAGCCGAAAGCCTACTGCTCTTCACAGCTCTACCAGTAAAGCTTGGACATTGTCCTGCCCATCAAGCACAAACACACACAGAAGCCTCATTAATCAAATGCCTTGTAAATACACAACAAACTACACTAAATATACACACCATAGCAACACAAGCCGTATGAGAAATACAATTAATACACACACATCAAGCAACACACTACTGTATAATTTACTACACATAAGAAAAAATATACCCTTTTAACAGGGAAAATCTACATATTTTTATAGGTACGATTAGCAGGCAAAAACTGCCGAGAACTTTCCCCTCGAGGGAAAAAATGTAACAATTCGCTATGTAACACAATTTTTGTCCCTGGGGTAGAATGTGTTATTTTCTCATTAATTATCACTCCAAAGTACAGGAAATGGATATCATTCGCCTCAAAACATCGCTTTAACTTTTGCCTCAACTCGAGTACAACTCAAGGAAGATGTGAAGACTAAAAATCACACACCAATAGATCAGACGACGACGTTTCGGTCCGACAATCGACTTGATAACGGTCCAGGACGGACCGAAATGTCGTCGTCTCATCTGATGTGTGGTCTGGTCGTCAGATCTTCAGCCACGTTATTGTGGCTCGTCGTCTGCTCAAGGAAGATGTCTTGGAGGCCGCCGACTCCTTACCCAGAGCTGTAATAGGCACAGCTGTCAAGGCAACGGTCAAGGCAACGGTCAAGGCAACCTTTCAAAGGAATAAAATGCATTTTCTATACTTTGGAGGCGTCAGTAATTAGACAAAACAAAGCAATACCATACTAAACAGGGACTAGACTATGTAACAGTGAAGTGAATTCGTGTGTGTCTGTCTGTGTGTCTGTCTGTGTGTCTGTCTGTGTGTCTGTCTGTGTGTCTGTCTGTGTGTCTGTCTGTGTGTCTGTCTGTGTGTCTGTCTGTGTGTCTGTCTGTGTGTGTGTCTGTCTGTCTGTCAACAAGAAGGCACCTACTGGACCTCACTGCCTATAGGACTTAAAACACCATCAACGGACTCCAAGTCCGGCTACTCCATCCCATCGAATAAATGTCACCCCCCCCCCCCCTCACGCACCAAGGACGCAACGTCCAGCGTTACAAGCAAGTCACCCGCAGGAGGGCGGTGATAGCACCACGCGCCCCTAACGACTCTCTCAAGACGCACTCTCTCTATAAACCACACACTTCAATACACCACCAAACAACCCATTACCGAGGCGTCCCTGCCAGATGTGAACCACCGGTGTAAACTAACTTGCCGTTGTGACTGATAGCCGGATTTTTTTTTTTTTTATTTTTTTTTTTAACTTTCACACGATTTGGTAACGATTTGAGGTATTTTGGAAAGCGGGTCGTATTGGAAATCTTTTAAATGAATGTAGGAGAAAAGCCACTAAGTGCCGGATAGAAATTGAAATAAGTTTATTGAGGTGTAAACACACATAAAAGGGATGAGGTAGCTCAAGCTATTCTCACCCCGTTCAGTACAACGTGTTCATACATATATAGACACACATGACAAACAATAAACATATTACCGAACAGTCTGAGTGGTAAACATATACATTTCTTCCTTTACACAAGTAGTATGTTACCAGACGTACTCAGAAATAATTTTATGGACTAGGTCAAAATTTGCAATAGACATTCAGACAATTCAACAAAAGGTTACAATCTTGGTGCAAAATTCTTATATCTCCCCCCAGAATATCATCAACCTTTCCGTTGCGACACATTCAGCCTATCTGCTCAGGAACAGTCCTTATCTCAGTGTTTCTATATACAATAATCAATGGACAATCAAGAACATAATGGGTGAGAGTGTGAGACCTTAACATACCACTTCGTTCCAATTTCATTAACCACCATTGACCCCAAGTAAGGGGGCCACCCCATGCCCATCCCGTGGGCGGTGGTGGACCCCATACCCATCCCGTGGGCGGTAGTGGACCCCCATACCCATCCCGTGGGCGGTAGTGCATACCCATCCCATGGGCGGTAGTGGACCCCCATACCCATCCCGTGGGCGGTAATGCACCCCCATGCCCATCCCGTGGAGGGTAATGCGTCCCATATCCATCCCGTGGGCGGTAGTGGACCCCATACCCATCCCGTGGGCGATGGTGGAAAAGGTTACAGAAGCACATAATCAACTCTGGAACTGAACCACAAAATTCATTAACTAAGCAGTTAACAATCTTGCTAAGCTAGTAGGGAAATGTTGTCACTTTCCTCCGTTTCATAACCTAGGATACGATAACCCATGGTGTGGGCGAGTGGCTGACAGCTGGCTAGAGTATACTAGCAAGATAACTGTCATCTGAAGTGATATGACAGAATTGGGGCGCCGTCTCTCACCGTCTACATATATATATAGGACCTCATAGGACCTTATAGAACCTCATAGGACCTTATAGGACCACACAGGACCTACACAGGACCTACCACAAGCGTCAGACCAATCCTGGAATATGTGGGACCAGCGTGGCGTCCCAGACCAATCCTGCTTGATGGGGTTTTGGGAGTTCTTCTACACCCCAAACCCTTAATAGGTACCCTTAAAAGGTACTCTGGGAGAGAGCTCTCTCAGAGTACCTATTGCGGAAATTTGACCGCGTGCAAAATTCTCTTGGAAATTGATAGGGCGGACAATGCCAGATTGTTTAACATGCCTCGGAGCCACAGAGGCATCGTCATAAATGTGTTCACTGTTCAAGAAGTTAACAAACTGGACGAACTGAGTTAAGTGATGGAAACAGCTTAGCTTTGAAGCAGCTTTGAAGCATATACAGCTTCATATGTATATAATAATAATAATAATAATATAATATAATAATAATAATTTTTAATAATTTTTATTTAGGCAAAGGTACATACATAAAGAGATTTTACAAAGTTTGTTGGCTTTATAGATAGAGCTAGTACATACAATGCCTAAAGCCACTATTACGCAAAGCGTTTCGGGCAGATATGTATATGTATATGCAGCTTCATATGTAGATATAATATAGCCCAATAGGCTCAGGAACCTGTATATCAGCTGATTAAAAATTAAGAAGTGGAACCCAAGCCAAAAAAAAAGGTTCAACACCCTCAACCACAATTGTGGTGAACAGACAAGAATACGATTAAAATAAGAGAGTCTACCGTTAACGTTTTCTGTGTTTGATCGCCCTGCGAGAACGGAAAATCAAGGGTATACTCCTTCAGAATTTTAAGTCAGCCATACCTCACTGCAATTAATAATAATAATTCAATGTGTCTGGGGACAGGTAGCCAGAGTTTATACATACACGGTAGTTTTATATCGAGGTCCCTCCCTTCCCAAGGTCGAATTACTGACCCCGCCCAGGATGCAACAAGCCGACTAACGCCTTGGGTATCTATACTTACTGCTAGGTGAACGAATGCATTAGGTGAAAGGAAATGTGCCCAATCCTTTCTGTCCCGCCCGGGATTCGAACCCGGGATTCTCGATTGTGCGTCGAGAACGAACCCGACTGTACTACCGAGACCCTTAATAATACTATTAATAATAGTAATAGTAGTAATATTAATATAGGTAATATTTCTGACGTCTTATTTCTGACGTCTTATTTCTGACGTCTTAATTCCCCACGTCTTAATTCCCCACGTCTTAATTCCCCACGTCTTAATCCCCACGTCTTAATCCCCACGTCTCATTTCCCACGTCTTAATTCCCCACGTCTTAATTCCCCCACGTCTTAATTCCCCACGTCTTAATTCCCCACGTCTTAATTCTCCACGTCTTAATCCCCACGTCTCATTTCCCACGTCTTAATTCCCCACGTCTTAATTCCCCACGTCTTAATCCCCACGTCTCATTTCCCACGTCTTAATTCCCCACGTCTTAATTCCCCACGTCTTAATTCCCCACGTCTTAATTCCCCACGGCTCATTTCCCACGTCTTATTTCCCACGTCTTTCCAGGGGTGTAAATTAAGTTTTATTCCGACCTTTACATATGGAAGATGACTGTTTCCCCCTGGGATTAACTGGCTCTTTGTATACTTGACAATTTACATACAATACAATCCTTGTCCGTGAACAGTGTTGTCTCAAGATGAAGATAAGCAAAGCGGTGTCTCACAAGGTCAAGATATACCTGGAACATACCTGAAGAGGATTTCGAGAGTTCTACCGAGGCAAGATAATTCATTGACGAAGATTAAGCCACCCTAGAGGTGGCACGGGCATGAATAGCCCGTAAGAGTAGGTTATCTTGAGGTTAGAGTAAGATAACGTTGAAGAACACCTCGAGATGGTTCCGAGGATCAATGTCTCCGCGGCCCGGTTTCTGACTAGGCAGATTCATTGACTATTATTATTAATGCTTTAAGATATTAATCCCAGTCACCTTACTTCCCACTGCTATGCCTTGTTTTCTTGGGTTTAAATCCCTAGTCGCCAGAAATCCCAGATCGTTTGTAGAATCAGATTAAGTCATTCCAATGTTGTTTACTCGGTACTTGAATCCAGTGAATTCTTTCCCTATTAAACAGAAGAAAATACAAAATAACTGGCAGTACCAATTGTAGAATTGAAGAAAGAAGAACAGACGCCGCCTGTCGACGTTGAAACAACACGTTATAGCAAAAGAAAAAGAAGGGCAACAAGACATAAGACTGAGGAACTGTGACAGTTAAAAACAGAAACGAGATTAGAACCAAAAAACTAGTCCCGTATGGCCTTCCCGCCAGGCGTCACGCGCCGCCACCGGCCGCCACAATAGCTAAAGGTGGTCCCCCACGAGGACCAAAATTCAGTCCCCTAAGGGGACCATCTTTAGCCTCCCGGGATGTGTGGGGTCCCAAGACCTAACGGCACACTAATTCCGGCTGTTGGAAACATGAAGCCAATGTATATATATGCAATGAAATCGCGGTTCATTGACTATTTAATTTAAATTTAAATTTTAAATTTAAATTTAATTTAAATTTAACGTGATTTACCTATCACTAAGGTAAATCAAACTACAGGTGTACATATACAACAGCGTCTTCAACCAGTGGTTCACATAAATAGGATGTAACACTAGTGAACATCACGACTGACTTCAGAAAACCTATTGAAGAAATTCAGAACACTGTGCATGTTGTTGTTGTTGAAGATTTGCTACTTGGAACAAAAAGTTTCAAGTAGCACGGGCTATGGTGACCCCGTAGAACACTGTACAGTCCTAGAGTATGTAATGCATCGGATTCATTGTGTTCAGAGGCACATACGGAAGCTTAAAAAAGGCACATGCTAGGTTAGTCCCAGAATTACGTTAAGAAGGGTGCAAAAAAATATATATATATATATTGAAGCTTGATCTAACCACACTAAAAAAAATAAGGGAGAGGAGACATGAGATATATATAAAGCTAGCAATTGTACTCGGTTGTTATCAAGTTATAGCCCCGCTCCTGTGCCAGGTAAGTCCACTACGGGCTCACCATAGCCCGTGCTACTTGCCC
>NC_091153.1:3039518-3052018 GCF_040958095.1 Procambarus clarkii | reverse complement strand
GAAGCGATGCAATACATATGTTGCACAAGAGGCAGCGTGACGCAGGTTAACGTTACACCAAATACCAAACGATCAACAGGTCATACCATGATTTACAGGACCACAAACTATACAACATGTTACTGTAAATACACTAATGATACAATTAAGAATATATCTTGTAAAAAGGCAACTAGAATACAAACTGATACAATATAAAATCCATACAATTAAGTGAATTCAATTTGAATAAGATACAACGAGGGCCCCAAATCGATAGGCCTATAGTGTACCTGAGGTAGGAGGGCTGGTAGCCCCTGTAGACGCTGCAGTAGCTTGTGAGGGACATGATGAGCCTAGGTGATGATAGGTGAACCTGCGGCCCGCTGCAAGCAACAGCCTGGTGGACCAAACTCTCACAAGTCAAGCCTGGTCTCGGGCCGGGCTTGGGGAGTAGAACAACTCCCAGAACCCCATCAACCAGGTAACCCCATCTACACTACACTACACTACACAACCCCAGCTTCCACAGCCTGAAGTTCACCATAATACACACACTCCCTCACATAAAAACACGTTTAAAACTTTTCCATGATGTGAATAAAGGGAAGGGTTGATGGTGTTTCACTTTTAAGACCAGCACGCACTACGGAACACCCGTTCGAGCCCCGCCGTGGTACTGGGAGCCAAGGAGTGTTCACAGTTTCCTTGGAGACCTTCCCCCCCCCCTCTCACAGCACCTTCAATCCCCCCCCCCCAACATCCTCTCCCCCCTCCCCTCCCCCTCGCCCGACACGTTCTTCCCTCTCGTCCCTGGTGAGTCATCCACTACCACTTCTCTGTTCCACTGCTACACACCACTACTCTTCCACATCTGTCAACTACCTCTACACCGCCACCCGCGCCAACACCGAGAGAAGAACTACCACTAATCATCTACTTCCATGACATTGTGTGTTCCGGGCGCCTGACTCCGCCCTCCTGCAGCCTCTCCTCCTCCACGCCCCTCCCATCCTCTATCCCCCCCTACCCCTTCCATCCTCTATCCCCCCCTAACCCCTTCCATCCTCCATCCCTACCGCCCTCCAAGTGACGTCACAAGGGGGGCTGCCGTTAACAGTGATTGACACAACCCCGCCAAACATACACACCGAAACTACGACGTTTGGTACAAGGTTCGAACAAGTTTTACCACCTCCTAACCAGTTATAACAACCAATATAGCAAGTTGTAACAACGTTTTAACACGTCATAAACCCGTTTTAAGCCAAGATGTAACAACTTTATTACAAGTTGTAACAAGCGGGAAAATAGAGACAGTTTCGGTTTGTGTTTCCAGGGTATATACTCAGTCGCTTTATCAGCCTCAGATATGACAGACGATCTCAACTCCCTCATTGGTCGAATCTTTCAGCTAAACAATGTTATCAGCGCCCGGTGGACGGAGTACCCACCGGCCACAGATAAACACCGACCTCCCGACAGTATTCAAATACGATAAGACCAGGAAGCAAAGAATTTAAGACGCCAAAATAGATAAGACTGAAAGCTAACGGATACAACAAGGCTAGCAAGCGAGACATGAAGAACTAGACCATTCCCTGTAGACATTGTTAGAGACATACGAGGGTTGCATTGGGGCTACTGAGGTGGTTGGGCAAGTTGTGGGTTATGTTGAGATGATTTCGGGGCTTCAGTGTCCCCGCGGCCCGGTCCTCGACCAGGCCTCCACCCCCAGGAAGCAGCCCGTGACAGCTGACTAACACCCAGGTACCTATTTTACTGCTAGGTAACAGGGGCATAGGGTGAAAGAAACTCTGCCCAATGTTTCTCGCCGGCGCCTGGGATCGAACCCAGGACCACAGGATCACAAGTCCAGCGTGCTGTCCGCTCGGCCGACCGGCTCCATGGATATGGGCGAATGGGTGGATATGGGAAAGTTGAATAGAAATGGGTGTATATGGGGGTTCTTGTAGGGGGAAGGGGGTTTATGTGGGGAAGGGGTTTATGTGGGGGGAGTGGGGGTTGAATGGAAGAATGGAATATATGCAAGGGGGAAGGGGGGGAGGGGATGATGGACGAGAGTCGAAGGGGGGAGGAGGGGGGGGGGGGGGGAATCGTCGGCGGGCAGCCTGTCACCCGGTCCCCGGAGACCTTGATACCTCTCCCCCCCCCCCCTGCGGAAATCGTTCCACGCCCACCTCCACTACCCCTGCCTTCACGCCCACTACCCTACCACCCCCCCCCCCCCCACGCCCCTTTCTCATACGTCACCGCCACACGCCCCCCCCCTCCCTCTCAGCCACATCACAGCCATTTATCATTCACCGCCACTTCTATACACGCCCATTTCACAAAGGGCACAACACGCCCCCCCTCTCACTTTCACTCGTGCACTGCCCACACACACACCTGCACACTGCCCACACACACACACACCTGCACACTGCCCACACACACACACACCTGCACACTGCCCACACACACACCTGCATGACACTCCCCTCTTGACCCACGCCAATACACCACAAATACCACTTATTCTGAGTGGTAGTGGACCCCATACCTCTCCTGGGAGTGGTAGTGGACCCCCATACCCCTCCTAAGAGTGGTAGTGGACCCCATACCCCTCCTGGGAGTGGTAGTGGACCCCATACCTCTCCTGGGAGTGGTAGTGGACCCCATACCTCTCCTGGGAGTGGTAGTGGACCCCATACCTCTCCTGGGAGTGGTAGTGGACCCCCATACCTCTCCTGGGAGTGGTAGTGGACCCCAATACCCCTCCTGGGAGTGGTAGTGGACCCCATAACCCTCCTGGGAGTGGTAGTGGACCCCATACCCCTCCTGGGAGTGGTAGTGGACCCCATACCCCTCCTGGGAGTGGTAGTGGACCCCATACCCCTCCTGGGAGTGGTAGTGGACCCCATACCTCTCCTGGGAGTGGTAGTGGACCCCATACCTCTCCTGGGAGTGGTAGTGGACCCCATACCTCTCCTGGGAGTGGTAGTGGACCCCATACCCCTCCTGGGAGTGGTAGTGGACCCCATACCCCTCCTGGGAGTGGTAGTGGACCCCATAACCCTCCTGGGAGTGGTAGTGGACCCGATAACCCATCATGTGAACGTATAAAGTTACATAAGTACATAATGAACGTAGGCACTAAACCCAAAATTGGATTACAATACATTTATCTCTCCAACACCTTTACCCCAACACCCCCTCCCCCCTGCCCCCAACCCTCACAGCCCCACACTCCCCATCCCCCACCCTCCCTCCTACAATTCACAATCAGTGACATGTCTCTCACAATCATTACCTTAACACAAATTGCTCACCGTTCTCTTATAAACACCGAGAGATCAATCTTAAGACTCCCGTTTTCTGTGAAAATTGATAAAGCGAGATTTGGGTGGTTGGATTAATAACGGCTCTAATAGGGGGGTGGAGTGGTGGGTGGAGTGGTGGAACGGTGGGTGGAGGCTGGAAGGGAAGGGACCTATCAGGAGAACGCGCCAAGCCAGTACGACTATATAGCACTGGGAAGGGGGGTCAGGATAAGGATTTGGGATGGGACGGGGGGGGGGGGGAGCTTGTCACTAGAATAGAGATGAAACAGGGGGGAGACATGACCACCACGTACACAGTCCTCAGGACACTACAACATTAATTGTGGGGGGTGGGGGGGTGCCCCCCCCCCCCGACCAGGCCTCCTTTTTGTTACACACTCCCCAGGAAGCAGCCCGTAGCAGCTGTCTAACTCCCAGGTACCTATTTACTGCTAGGTAACAGGGGCATCAGGGGGTGAAAGAAACATTTTGCCCATTTGTCCCCGCCTCCACCGGGGATCGAACCCGGAACCTCGGGACTACGAATCCGAAGCGCTGCCCACCCAGCTGTCAGGCCCTACAGTTGAATAATATTTTAATTCTCCGTGTACAAACAGAATGAGTTGAGAGGTGACGCAGGCTGACTCTGCACACAGCTGCAAAGTCAAATATGACGGCCGGAAACGCTCGGGAATAACTCTAGCAATGACAGACGGAACCCCAGAGCTAAAGCTCAAGCGAAGAGCTAAAGCTCAAGCGAAGAGCTAAAGCTCAAGCGAAGAGCTAAAGCTCAAGCGAAGAGCTAAAGCTCAAGCAAAGAGCTAAAGCTCAAGCGAAGAGCTAAAGCTCAAGCGAAGAGCTAAAGCTCAAGCGAAGAGCTAAAGCTCAAGCGAAGAGCTAAAGCTCAAGCGAAGAGCTAAAGCTCAAGCGAAGAGCTAAAGCTCAAGCGAAGAGCTAAAGCTCAAGCGAAGAGCTAAAGCTCAAGCGAAGAGCTAAAGCTCAAGCGAGTAAGTAATACTCACTTCCCCCCGGGGAGCCGGTCAGCCTAGCGGACAGCACACTGGACTTGTGATCCTGTGGTCCTGGGTTCGATCCCAGGCGCCGGTAAGAAACAATGGGCAGAGTTTCTTTCACCCTATGCTCCTGTTACCTAGCAGTAAAAGAGGTACCTGGGTGTTAGTCAGCTGTCACGGGCTGCTTCCTGGGGGTGGAGGCCTGGTCGAGGACCGGGCCGCGGGGACACTAAAGCCCCGAAATCTCAAGATAACCTCAAGATAACCTCCTCCGACACATTGTAACCCCTTACAGGTGTGTGGCCTAACCCTTACAGGTGTGTGGCCTAACCCTTACAGGTGTGTGGCCTAACCACTCACACCCTATTAAGACTTCCATACACTCATATTCTTATGCTGTCCTCATACAGTATCGTTTAACATACACACTGTATCGTCACACAAATACACAGTTGATTGACAGTTGAAAGGCGGGACCAAAGAGCCAGAGATCAGCCCCCACAAGCACAATTTGGCAAGTACTCAACCCCACGCTGAGTCTTGGCTAAGAATTAGGTACAAGACTCACAGGCCAATGAGTCGGGTCCATGATTCAGACCAGTGACTCACTGAAAATGAGTCATGGGGGCTGGGTTGCTTCCACCTGATGCCTCTGTTCACCTGGCTTCTGTCTGGAAGAAGCAGCTGTTTTCCCCTATACCGCTCTACTGGTCTTCCCACTCCTGTTCCAATCACCATAACTTTGCATTTGGCCGAGTTAAACTCTTGCAACCAATTTTCAGATCACTTCTGGAGTGTATCCAAATCCCATTTGCAATGCAAATCTCGACTTCTCATCAGTTTTGCATCAATCAGCAATCACTCATAGGAAGGAGCCAATTTTCCTCTGTAGGTCTTTAACGTGGATTAGAAACAGGTTGGGTTCAAGGATCGACCCTTGTGGTACTCCACTTTCACTATAACCTTCCGGAAAGGTACTCTGACCCATATTGGCAGCTCTTCCTCACAGCTGTACTTTATTGCTTACACCCTCTGCACACACGCACGCACACACGCGCACACACACACACACACACACACACACACACACACACACACACACACACACACACACACACACACACACACACACGGGAATTGACAAAGTGGAAATAGATGAAATGTTCACACGTAATAATAACAGAACGAGGGGACATGGGTGGAAACTGAAAACTCAGATGAGTCACAGAGATGTTAGGAAGTTTTCTTTCAGCGTGAGAGTAGTGGGAAAATGGAATGCACTTGGGGGAACAGGTTGTGGAAGCAAATACAATTCATACTTTTAAAACTAGGTATGATAGGGAAATGGGACAGGAGTCATTGCTGTAAACAACCGATAGCTGGAAAGGCGGGATCCAAGAGTCAATGCTCGATCCTGCAAGCACAAATAGGTGAGTACAACTAGGTGAGTACACACACGCACACACGCTCACACACACACACACACACACACACACACACACACACACACACACACACACACACACACACACACACACACACACACACACAGGATGGAAGGGTGAGGAGGAAGGAGTCAGGCTCAGCCCACTCAAGCAAGCCCACTACAGCCAGCTAAAACAGTCAAATCCACCAGTGGAGTCAGCGCCCCAAACAGTGGGCATCTGTAAGGCACCGGAAATCTTCACCCAACACCCCCCTGTGAACATCCTGTCCTGGTGCCCCAGTGCCCATGGGTGGGTCTAAGCGCCACCCCTGGGGTGGTCCAGGTGCCCGTGGGTATGTTCAGAAACCACTCTGGGGGACCTTCACTCTCTCCTGTTCCCCCCATTTAACATTTAATATCATTCTTTCAACATTTTCTCGGTAATTTTATCATCCTTTCCCCCAATAATTTTCACACGAATTTTCGCTTCTCATTTACTCCCTCTTCCTTCACCGTTACTTTCCTCCCTCCCATTCAATCTTTTTTTCCCTTTTGCCTCCTTACCCCCCTCTTTCCCCTCTCCCAATCCTTCCCCCTTTCCCAATCCTCCCCCCTCCTCTCCCAATCCCACGCCTTCCCCCCTCTCCCCTTCCCCAATCATTCCCCCTCAGCGCCTTAACCCACTAATAATAATACTAATTAATATTATCAACAGTAGTACCATCAGTAGTGGAAATATTGGTAATAATACCATTAAAAAGTTCAACTTACTTGTCATCATCTGGGCTAGGCTCCGCCTCCTCGGCCTGTCTTGGCTCCTCATTGGCTGACGGCGAGTGCGACGATGACGTAGATGAGGACCGCGTCACCGCCTGCCAAAGAAAACGGGAAATTACTCACCACGCTTCCACCTTACTCACCACACTCATGAAACTCACACAATATATGCATTAATATATATTAAAAAAACAGAATGACATCAAGGCGCAACTATGCTTCTAATGGACGAAGTTTGACACAATCACATAGTTTCAAGATAAGGTAAAGGATATATATATATATTAGGTACCCCTGATATATTTTAGGTATATATTAAGGGGTAACTTGTGAAAATATCAACACACGCTAGAGAGAGTGCCACAGGCGCCACCGCTCGTCCTGTGAGCATGGCACTGTGCCAACTGCTGGGGGTATATTTACCACAATACTCTGGGCTCTTACTATTCTCTAAATATATCCTCCGGCTATTTTCACAGGGCCAAGTGGCGCATATAATCCACTCTGATGATGGATGAGCAAGGTCCCGAAGACTCTTTGATACTCATCAGATAATTGTAGTTCCAGTAAGACTGTGATGATGCACATTCAGTGTAGTATCCCAGCTGAGTGTTGTGTTACGGTGTAGTTACGGTGTAAGCCACAGTGTTACAATGCACATGCACTGTCTACCATGCATCACACCACCGTGCAGAGAGTGCAAGTGTTGCAGACGTACGTACGCGCACGCACACACACACACACACACACATATACACATATACACACACACACACACACACACACACACACACACACACACACACACACACACACACACACACACACACACACACACACACACACACATCGGACTCACTGAAACAAAACTCTCTGGAATCATAACGAATGCCGTGTTTCCCCAGGAGTATACAGTAATAAGGAAAGAGAGGGAAGGTAGAGGAGGAGGCGGAGTGGCCCTACTCATGAGAAGGGAATGGAGTTTTAAGGAGATGGCCATCCCGGGCTGTGAGGAGTTCAGAGACTACATAGCAGGCACCATAACAATGGGAGGACCAAGAATAGTAGTAGCAGTAATATACAACCCTCCACCAAATGACAGGAGACCCAGTCAAGAGTATGAAAACAACAACAAGGCAGTTAACACTATAATTGAGAGGGCAGCCTCTGCTGCCTGTAGAAATAGATCCCACCTGCTCATCATGGGCGACTTCAATCACGGAAAGATTGACTGGGAGAACAAGGAACCGCATGGAGGCGAGGATACGTGGAGAGCCAAACTATTGGAGGTGGTGACAAGCAACTTTTTAACGCAGCATGTCGGAGAACCCACAAGGATGAGAGGCAATGACGAACCAGCGAGACTCGACCTAGTCTTCACTCTGAACGACTCCGACATAAGAGAAATCGGTTTTGAGGACCCAGTAGGAATGAGCGACCACAGTGTACTGGTGTTTGAGTACTTGATTGAAGAAGGGTTATTGAACTCGAGGAGGGATACCGAAACCAAAAGGTTAGCATACCGAAAGGGAAACTATGAGGGGATAAGAAAATTCCTAACAGATATAGCATGGGAAACAGAGCTCAGGGGAAAGACGGCCCAAGATATGATGGATTACATCACGCAGAAGTGCAAGGACGCAGCAAACAAGTTTGTCCCAGTCCAAAAGGAAAACAGAGAAATGAGGATGAGAAACCCATGGTTTAATCAAAGATGTAGGCTAGCTAAGCAGCAAAGTAAAAGGGCATGGAGAAACTATAGGAATAACAGGACACTGGAGAGCAGAGAAAGATACCAGAATGCCAGGAATGAATATGTCAGGATGAGAAGAGAGGCAGAAAGACAATACGAAAATGACATCGCAAGCAAGGCAAAGACTCAGCCTAAATTGTTGCATAGCCACATTAGGAGAAAAACAACAGTAAAGGAACAGGTTATGAGATTAAGGATAGGGGCGGAAGGATTCACTACAAATGACAAGGAAGTGTGTGAGGAATTGAATAAGAAATTCCAGGAGGTCTTCACCTTAGAACAAGGAGAAATTCCAGAGGTAAGTGAGGGAATAGCTAACCAGGAACCACTGGAAGAGTTTGAGATTACCAGTGGGGAAGTAAGGAAGTGTTTACTAGAGTTGGACGTGACGAAGGCTATAGGCCCAGATGGAATCTCCCCTTGGGTTCTAAAGGAAGGAGCAAGAGAACTGAGCCTACCACTCTCCATAGTGTATAACAAATCACTGGCAACAGGGGAACTGCCAGATACTTGGAAAGCAGCTAACGTAGTCCCGATATACAAGAAAGGGGATAGACAGGAGGCACTGAACTACAGGCCAGTGTCCCTAACCTGCATACCATGCAAGCTGATGGAGAAGATTGTGCGAAAAAAACTAGTGGAGCATCTGGAGCGAAGGAACTTTGTAACACAGCATCAACATGGGTTCAGGGATGGCAGGTCCTGCCTCACAGGGTTACTTGAATTCTACGACCAGGCAACAAAAATAAGGCAAGAAAGAGAAGGGTGGGCAGACTGCATATTTTTGGATTGTCAGAAAGCCTTTGATACAGTGCCACACAAGAGGCTAGTGCGAAAGTTGGAGATGCAGGCTGGAGTGAGAGGGAAGGTACTCCGGTGGATAGAGGAATACCTAAGCAACAGGAGACAACGAGTCTGTGTGAGGGGTGAGGTCTCAGATTGGCGAGACGTCACAAGTGGAGTCCCGCAGGGGTCAGTCCTTGGACCTATACTGTTTCTGGTATATGTAAATGATCTCCCAGAGGGTATAGATTCGTTCCTCTCAATGTTTGCCGACGATGCAAAAATTATGAGGAGGATTGAAACAGAGGATGATAGTAGGAGGCTACAAGATGACCTGGATAGACTGAGTGAATGGTCCAACAAATGGCTGTTGAAGTTCAACTCGAGTAAATGCAAAGTAATGAAACTAGGCAGTGGAAACAGGAGGCCAGGCACAGGATACAGAATAGGAGATGAAGTACTTAATGAAACAGACAGAGAGAAAGATCTAGGAGTTGATATCACACCAAACCTGTCTCCTGAAGCCCACATAAAGAGAATAACGTCTGCGGCATATGCGAGGCTGGCTAACATCAGAACGGCGTTCAGGAACCTGTGTAAGGAATCATTCAGAATCTTGTACACCACATATGTAAGACCAATCCTGGAGTATGCGGCCCCAGCATGGAGCCCGTACCTTGTCAAGCACAAGACGAAGCTGGAAAAAGTCCAAAGGTATGCTACTAGACTAGTCCCAGAACTAAGAGGCATGAGTTATGAGGAAAGGCTGCGGGAAATGCACCTCACGACACTGGAAGACAGAAGAGTAAGGGGGGACATGATCACAACCTACAAAATCCTCAGGGGAATCGACCGGGTAAACAAGGACGAACTTTTCAACACTGGTGGGACGCGAACAAGGGGACACAGGTGGAAGCTGAGTACCCAAATGAGCCACAGAGACGTTAGAAAGAACTTTTTCAGTGTCAGAGTAGTTAGCAAATGGAATGCATTAGGAAGTGATGTGGTGGAGGCTGACTCCATTCACAGTTTCAAATGTAGATATGATAGAGCCCAATAGGCTCAGGAATCTGTACACCAGTTGATTGACGGTTGAGAGGCGGGACCAAAGAGCCAGAGCTCAACCCCCGCAAGCACAATTAGGTAAGTACAATTAGGTAAGTACACACACACGATGTTTCATATCGCCCTTCACAAAACATGCAAAGAAATATGTTTAAAAATTCCTCTTATATCATAGCCACAACTTTATCCCCCAACCCCACAAGATACTCTCATGTCCCCCCCCCATCCCCCCAAACATCCCCATGCACCCCTGAACCCCATCAACCCCCCCCCAGACCATGCTCCACCGGAAACCCTCTCAGGTTACTTCTACAAAAATATAACATTTGCCAACGTGGGTTCATACGCCACAGAGCGGCCCCATACAGCTTTAACCCTGATACACCTACACACAGCCAAAGGGCCAGATTCACGAAGCAGTTACGCAAGCACTTACGAACCTGGAGCCAGATTCACGAAGCAGTTACGCAAGCACTTACGAACGTGTACATCTTTCCTCAATCTTTGACGGCTTTGGTTACATTTATTAAACAGTTTACAAGCATGACAACTTGCCAATCAACTGTTGTTATTGTTATAAAAAGCCTCCTGGTGCTTCGGAGCTCATTAACCGTTTAATAATTGTAAACAAAGCCGCCCAAAGATTGGGAAAAGATGTACAGGTTCGTAAGCGCTTGCGTAACTGCTTCGTGAATCTGGCCCAAGGCCCATGACGATAAAACAGCAATGTATCACAGCGTTCAAAACTGTAAAGTAAATTTTGGGCAAAGTCTGACACACACACACACACACACACACCAGCCCAGAATACACCACATCTAAACCGGGTTTAGATGTTACGGCACATCTAAAGCCCGGCCCAAGAGTTAAAGCTCGACCCTTCAACCACATCTAGGTGAGTACCCGCATTCTCCACAGTTTGAGGAAACGAATTCCGAGGAATTTCCCGCCAGAGAACAGGGCGCGCCCCCAGACCCATCTCCCACACCACTGTGGAAATACCTCAGAAGAGGTCCTCTCTTTATCGCCACTCCGTATAAAATACAACTGTTTAACCCAACCAGAGACCTGCTAACACAAACAACCCACCTAACCCATGGAGGCCAATGCATGGAAAACGTGAATATTACGGTGCTTTTAGGTTTAACTAATACGTCACATTTTTAAAGGATTAGTTAATTAGTTAGATTAGTAATTAGTTAGAAAATGGGGAAATATTAGCTGTGAGGCGAGGCTGCCATACCCAGACATACCCAGGCGGCTGCCATACCCAGACATACCCAGGCGGCTGCCATACCCAGACATACCCAGGCGGCTGCCATACCCAGACATACCCCAAGGATTAACGCCCAACTTTCAGCTACCCACGTGTGGTGGCGGGCACGGGGGTGCCGGAAGCCTTACCTAAGAGGTAAGAGGTAGGTTAAGGAAGCCTAGGTAGGTAAGAGAAATACTGAGGTTGACGACTGATTGATTAATGAAGATTAAGCCACCCAAAAAAGTGGCACGGGCATGAATAGCCCGCAAGTGGTGGCCCTTTGGAGCCAGTACCAGTATCATTAGCTGATACTGGAGATCTGTGGAGGTGCGACTGCACCCTGCGGAGCACCGCTAAAGATAAATGAAAGGTTATGGGGTAAGGAGGTATGAGATATGAGGAAGGATTCCGAGCAAGAATTCCTAAATTAACATTCTTGGATCTTGGAATTTTAGAGTTGGATTACGTGGATGAAATGAATCCAATAGCTGTAGAATGTTGTTACATTTCAGTTGTAAACATTGGTGATCAATCACGGTTATCTTCTTGAGGTTATCTTGAGATGATTTCGGGGCTTTAGTGTCCCCGCGGCCCGGTCCTCGACCAGGCCTCCACCCCCAGGAAGCAGCCCGTGACAGCTGACTTAACTCCCAGGTACCTATTTACTGCTAGGTAACAGGGGCATTCAGGGTGAAAGAAACTTTGCCCATTTGTTTCTGCCTCGTGCGGGAATCGAACCCGCGCCACAGAATTACGAGTCCTGCGCGCTATCCACCAGGCTACGAGGCCCCCTACAGTCATGACTGGAACTACAACGGAGTACATTGTTTCTTAAGATAGGGGCCTGACAGCTGAGTGGACAGCGCTTCGGATTCGTAGTCCTGAGGTTCCGGGTTCGATGTGTGCGTGTACTCACCTATTTGTGCTTGCGGGGGTTGAGCTTTGGCTCTTTGGTCCCGCCTCTCAACAGATCAGTCAACTGGTGTACAGGTTCCTGAGCCTAATGGGCTAGTGTGTGTGTGTGTGTGTGTGTGTGTGTGTGTGTGTGTGTGTGTGTGTAACAAGGAAGTACACTCCTCCCCATCTCCCAAACACAAACACAGTCCAAATATCCCACAAG
>NC_091153.1:2969518-3034518 GCF_040958095.1 Procambarus clarkii | reverse complement strand
CTCCAGCGCACTCATCAGCACAAGAACTGGTCTTATATACGTTTTCAAAGACGCCATGCTCACTGGTTAACTATGTTTATGCACTCCTCAAGGAGGACAGTAATGTGTGGCATAGTCAACACGAGCAAATATTTTCTTGGGGGGGAATTTTCTTGGCGCGAGGTCCGAGCAGCCAGTACCCTCGCACGCTGTCAGGATATTCCTGGAGACGTCATGCTGGAAGTCATCTTACTCCACCATGTAGAGGAACACGTCGTAAATGAGTGACAGCGTGCAGGCGACGTAGATGAGGATCACGACGAGGAGCAGGAGCGGCCAGCTCTCCATGCTGAACACTGATGTCTGACGTCTCCCAGCGAACACCAGCGAGGCTACGATGTACCTCTCCTGGGGCTTCTACCTCTTCCACAAACTTGATCCTTTTATACAATCAAATTGCCACATGTACTAAGTGGAGTGACTGTTCTATCACACCGCTTACAATAATATAACTTGTTATTCTTCCCACTTGTCTAAACTGCAGTCGAGCCGAGTGTGCTTCTTAAGTGTTACTTGTGGTACTCAAATCCCCGCCAAACCCAGTGTTCCAAGTTCAACACAACACTTCACCTACATGCGACACGCCAAAACGTCCACACACACACCTGACTATGAGTTCGAAAATGTTGGAATATACACCACACGGCTCACACACACGACTCTCACAAATATTCACGTCACATTCATTTGGAAATACAATTTCTTTCTGGAATTAAGCGCCGCTGGAAGCCTCATCGACCGTCGAGTCTTCGTGCGATAAGCGTCGTTACACGGGTGTGTGTCGAAGTCGTATAGTTCGTAGTGGAGTCTTCAGCCTTCAAGTGCCACTCGCAGTGTCGGCCAAGCCTCAAGGGCCACTCGCAGTGTCGGCCAAGCCTCAAGGGCCACTCGCAGTGTCGGCCAAGCCTCAAGGGCCACTCGCGCAGTGTCAGCCAAGCCTCAAGTGCCACTCGCGCAGTGCAAGTCAGGCCTCGTGCCACTGCCGGAGCGAAGCTGACCTCGAGTGTGTGTGTGTGTGTCAAAGAGAGACAGCAACTACCTGTCCACCGCGGCCTGACAGAGGGGCCACACGCCACTCCCTCTCCACATTTAATCGCCAACTCCTGCGCCAGTCAACTACAGCCTGCCAACCTGCCAGCCCCCCAGCCAGCCCCCCAGCCAGCCAGCCCGCCAGCCAGCCAGCCAGCCGCTCATACCCGCTCCACAGCCACCTCCCCTCCGTCAACTTACCTGCGGCACCACAAGCTGTACCTAACATTTTGACAAACAGAACTGTTTCCAACACGAACGCCAGACCAAGAACAGAGTTCTTCAACACGTGCCACAACACGAAGTAAATAAAGATGGCGATTAAGGTACATATGATGACTTCTCATGAACTCATTGAACTGCATAAAGTCCCTTACCTCGTCCCTAAAGAGACACGAGGTAGGGGACCCACACCTTCACCACACCTGGGGTGTGGTGGAGAGTGAGTGAGGGAGAGAGAGAGAGGAGAGAGGTGGAGTGAACTGAAATAGTCCACATTTTGTACACACACACATCGTGAGCCAGACACACTTTTGTTTTATGAGCTAATGGAGCTACGTAGTAAGGAGGGGTGTGGCTGGGGTGTGGCTGGGGAGTGGCTGGGGTGTGGCTGGGGTGTGGCTGGGGTGTGGCTGGGGAGTGGCTGGGGAGTGGCTAGGAAGTGGCTGGGGGTGTGGCTGGGGTGCGGCTGGGGTGTGGCTGGGGTGTGGCTGGGGTGTGGCTGGGGTGTGGCTGGGGAGTGGCTGGGGAGTGGCTGGGAAGTGGCTGGGGAGTGGCTGGGAAGTGGCTGGGGTGTGGCTGGGGGAGTGGCTGGGGAGTGGCTGGGGGTGTGGCTGGGGAGTGGCTGGGGGTGTGGCTGGGGGTGTGGCTGGGGTGTGGCTGGGGACCTGAACCAAGCCTGTCTAGAAAGGCGATCTACACACACAGGAAATTCACAGTGACATTACTCGTATTCTAATCATATAAAGCAATCTAGTGAACCGCAGCACCCCTTGGCTATACCACATCCCCAAGCTCCCAGAGAGCAGGTACACACATCCCAAGCTCCCAGAGAGCAGGTACACACACCCCAAGCTCCCAGAGAGCAGGTACACACACACCCCAAGCTCCCAGAGAGCAGGTACATAAACATCCCAAGCTCCCAGAGAGCAGGTACACACATTCCAAGCTCCCAGAGAGCAGGTACACACATCCCAAGCTCCCAGAGAGCAGGTACACACACATCCCAAGCTTCCAGAGAGCAGGTACACACATCCCAAGCTTCCAGAGAGCAGGTACACACACATCCCAAGCTCCCAGAGAGCAGGTACACACACATCCCAAGCTTCCAGAGAGCAGGTACACACACATCCCAAGCTTCCAGAGAGCAGGTACACACACACCCCAAGCTTCCAGAGAGCAGGTACACACACATCCCAAGCTTCCAGAGAGCAGGTACACACATCCCAAGCTTCCAGAGAGCAGGTACACACACATCCCAAACTCCCAGAGAGCAGGTACACACATCCCCAAGCTCCCAGAGAGCAGGTACACAAACATCCCAAGCTCCCAGAGAGCAGGTACACACACATCCCAAGCTCCCAGAGAGCAGGTACACACATCCCAAGCTCCCAGAGAGCAGGTACACACATCCCCAAGCTCCCAGAGAGCAGGTACACACATCCCCAAGCTCCCAGAGAGCAGGTACACACATCCCAAGCTCCCAGAGAGCAGGTACACAAACATCCCAAGCTCCCAGAGAGCAGGTACACACATTCCAAGCTCCCAGAGAGCAGGTACACACATCCCAAGCTCCCAGAGAGCAGGTACACACATCCCCAAGCTCCCAGAGAGCAGGTACACAAACATCCCCAAGCTTCCAGAGAGCAGGTACACACATCCCCAAGCTCCCAGAGAGCAGGTACACAAACATCCCAAGCTCCCAGAGAGCAGGTACACACATTCCAAGCTCCCAGAGAGCAGGTACACACATCCCAAGCTCCCAGAGAGCAGGTACACACATCCCCAAGCTCCCAGAGAGCAGGTACACAAACATCCCAAGCTCCCAGAGAGCAGGTACACACACATCCCAAGCTCCCAGAGAGCAGGTACACACATCCCCGAGCTCCCAGAGAGCAGGTACACAAACATCCCCAAGCTTCCAGAGAGCAGGTACACACATCCCCAAGCTCCCAGAGAGCAGGTACACAAACATCCCAAGCTCCCAGAGAGCAGGTACACACACATCCCAAGCTCCCAGAGAGCAGGTACACACATCCCAAGCTCCCAGAGAGCAGGTACACACATCCCAAGCTCCCAGAGAGCAGGTACACACATCCCCAAGCTCCCAGAGAGCAGGTACACACATCCCCAAGCTCCCAGAGAGCAGGTACACACATCCCAAGCTTCCAGAGAGCAGGTACACACATCCCAAGCTTCCAGAGAGCAGGTACACACATCCCAAGCTTCCAGAGAGCAGGTACACACATCCCAAGCTCCCAGAGAGCAGGTACACACACATCCCAAGCTCCCAGAGAGCAGGTACACACACTTCAAGCTCCAAGAGAGCAGGTACACACATCCCCAAGCTTCCAGAGAGCAGGTACACACATCCCAAGCTTCCAGAAAGCAGGTACACACATCCCCAAGCTTCCAGAGAGCAGGTACACACACCCCAAGCTCCAAGAGAGCAGGTACACACATCCCCAAGCTTCCAGAGAGCAGGTACACACATCCCAAGCTTCCAGAAAGCAGGTACACACATCCCAAGCTTCCAGAGAGCAGGTACACACATCCCAAGCTTCCAGAGAGCTGGTACACCATTCTCACCTTCGATCAGAATCGCACATCTTGAAAGAGTTGTGAACTTAGTAATTTGTACATTGATAAGTTATACTGTTTCCAGTATAATAATAATAATAATAATAATAATAATAATAATAAATTATTTTTTTTTGTATAAATAATGCATTTGAAACTGATATAGTGGAGTATTCATAGGTATACAATGTAATTTATTCAAAATGTCCTCGAGCCAGGCTCGTTAAAGCAGCGGCCATCCCCCCTCCCAAGACATATTCATCAATATTTACGTGTTGTGAATTAAAAGCGTGTTCCCGCTTTTAATATAGATATTATATAATATTATTCCCATATAGATTATATATCATATTATTCCCATATAGATTAATATTATACATTAAGTTCAGCGTATAGTTACAGTTCGCAAATTCCCGGCTACCTGTTTACTGTTAGGTAAACAGAGGCATAAGGTGAATACGTGCCCAACCATTTCTGCCCCTTCTGGGGGGGTCCAAACCCGGGATTACAAATTATTAGTCGAGAACGAAGCCAACTGGACTATCGAGACTATTTTCAATACATGGCCTCTTAAAAAAAAATTTCGACGTTCGAAACAAGAGAAATTGTATAGGAGATATATTTTTAGTAAAAGTATTCTTAGATACAAAAAGTCGGACACGTGAAAGAATTAAAAATAGTTAAGTTACTCCGCGCAAGTGTGTACGTTTTCTTTGAGTGTCAGCTGGTGCACATGTAACTCCCACTTTCTTTAATCTGTCTCGAGGGCTAACTATACTGGTTAACACTTTTGTTTTCTTGTCACACACAACATTAATAGTTTATTTATTTATTTTTTTACATACAGGAAGGTACATTAGGTTTGTGAGGATACACTGCATGGTATTTACAATCTTGAAAAGCCACTAGTATTTCAACTCGTTTTAGGATGGGCAAAGCATTCTTCCCCCAATATTCCTTTTTTTCCGTTCCTATGGTTTAGAGGGGACTAAGAAATCCTTCCTCAGAGTATTTATGTTTGCCAACTACAACAGGAATCATGGAAAATCCAAGCATACCCAAATCTAAAATGGTGAATGGAATACCCAAATCTAAAATGGTGAATGGAATACCCTAATCTATCTTGTGCCAATTGGCCTGTTCCACACTTTGTTCACGTCCTTCAGAAACGACAGCTGTTCTTGATGACGCCTCAGATGTTGATGACATCTGGTCAAGAACAAGACGACGACGTGCATCATGTTGACCAGACCACACACTAGAAGGTGAAGGGACGACGACGCTTCGGTCCGTCCTGGACCATTCTCACGATCGACTTGAGAATGGTCCAGGACGGACCGAAACGTCGTCGTCCCTTCATTTTCTAGTGTGTGGTCTGGTCAACATACTTCAGCCACGTTATTGTGACTCCTCGTCTACAACGTACTTATAACCACAATTCTGAAGGATACACTCACCTCCTCAGGAGAGCCTCGTCTATTGACTCGGTGACACCTTAACTATATGATACATGATTTAAAAGCTGTCTAAGAAAGCAGATGAAATTTCTAGGATCCAGGTTAAGAGGGTAGAATCCTCTCAACCGTGTCCCAGATTCACGAAGCAGTTACTCTTACACTTACGAACGTGTACATCTTTCCTTAATCTTTGACGGCTTTGGTTACATTTATTAAACAGTTTACAAGCATGAAAACTTGCCAAACAACTGTTGTTATTGTTATAAACAGCCTCCTGGTGCTTCGGAGCTCATTAACTGTTTAATAATTGTAAACAAAGCCGCCAAAAATTGAGAAAAGATGTACAGGTTCGTAAGTGCTTGCGTAACTGCTTCGTGAATCTGGCCCCCGGCGTGACACTAAGTGTGTGTTATTTCCGGACCGTCGTGAGAATTTTGTGTCTTTTTCACAAGAAGGAAATTTAGTATTATGTAATGATGACCCGCTGTGTAATTGAGGCACTTGGTAACGACCAAGTAACGAGGAAGAGGCACTTGGTAACGAGCAAGTAACGAGGAAGAGGCACTTGGTAACGACCAAGTAAAGAGGAAGAGGCACTTGGTAACGACCAAGTAAAGAGGAAGAGGCACTTGGTAACGACCAAGTAACGAGGAAGAGGCACTTGGCTACGAGCAAGTAACGAGGAGAGGCACTTGGTAACGACCAAGTAACGAGGAAGAGGCACTTGGTAACGACCAAGTAACGAGGAAGAGGCACTTGGTTACGACCAAGTAACGAGGAAGAGGCACTTGGCTACGAGCAAGTAACGAGGAGAGGCACTTGGTAACGACCAAGTAACGAGGAAGAGGCACTTGGCTACGAGCAAGTAACGAGGAGAGGCACTTGGTAACGACCAAGTAACGAGGAAGAGGCACTTGGCTACGAGCAAGTAACGAGGAGAGGCACTTGGTTACGACCAAGTAACGAGGAAGAAGCACTTGGTTACGACCAAGTAACGAGGAAGAAGCACTTGGTTACGACCAAGTAACGAGGAAGAGGCACTTGGTTACGACCAAGTAACGAGGAAGAGGCACTTGGTTACGACCAAGTAACGAGGAAGAGGCACTTGGTTACGACCAAGTAACGAGGAAGAGGCACTTGGCTACGAGCAAGTAACGAGGAGAGGCACTTGGTTACGACCAAGTAACGAGGAAGAAGCACTTGGTTACGACCAAGTAACGAGGAAGAAGCACTTGGTTACGACCAAGTAACGAGGAAGAGGCACTTGGTTACGACCAAGTAACGAGGAAGAGGCACTTGGTTACGACCAAGTAACGAGGAAGAGGCACTTGGTTACGACCAAGTAACGAGGAAGAGGCACTTGGTTACGACCAAGTAACGAGGAAGAGGCACTTGGTTACGACCAAGTAAAGAGGGAGACACACACTTGGTAACGAGCAAAAAAAAGTGTCATTTGTTCACTAACTCTTCTAAAGTAAGCTTAAAAGCCGTTCTTCACAACGGAAATCAATTTCCATGGGATCCACAAAAGCACATGTCACTAACATGCGTCACATAAGACTGAAACTACTTTTAGTGCAACTCAAGCACGAAAAAAGTATTACTGGAACATCTGTGGAAACATGAACTCAGTTCAAGATATGCTTGAACTCTAGCAAGTCTTGAACAGTCTTGCTTGAACCGAAACTTAAGTACACGAGATATTGTCGTTTCCTGTATGTATGTATGTATGATACCTGTTTGATGTATACTATGTGTATATACATATCCCATCCTATGTATATATATCCCATCCTATGTATATATATCCCATCCTATGTATGAGAAGACATGTAAACAAAGCCTTAGATGAGTTCAACTAAAACATTTCACAGTTTCTGTCACACGGAAAAGAAGAAGAAATTAGAACTGTAACCGTACACAAGCCGGTGAATGGACGCACGTACGAGCGAGTACGAGCCAGTACGGGTGCACGAGTGCCTGCTTGGCGCGCTGGAGGGGCGAGTACGAGCCAGTACGGGTGCACGAGTGCCTGCTTGGCGCGCTGGAGGGGCGAGTACGAGCCAGTACGGGTGCACGAGTGCCTGCTTGGCGTACTGGCGGGGCGTGAGGTAGTGGCAGAGGGTACGAGAGCGGGCGAGTCGAGAAAGGGCATAGTTAACAGGATCAAGATGACCGCGGTGGGCGAGGGGCAGGGTCCGCCCTCAAGGTCAAGTAGGCGACGATTGGTCGCTGGCTCCAGTGTACGGCCACTCACACCTGCCAGGGTGGGTGTGCGGCCCCCCACACACCTGCCAGGGTGGGTGTGCGGCCCCACACACCTGCCAGGGTGGGTGTGTACGGCCCCCACACACCTGCCAGGGTGGGTGTGCGGCCCCCACACACCTGCCAGGGTGGGTGTGCGCGGCCCCCACACACCTGCCAGGGTGGGTGTGCGGCCCCACACACCTGCCAGGGTGGTTGTGTGCGGCCCCACACACCTGCCAGGGTGGTTGTGTGCGGCCCCACACACCTGCCAGGGTGGGTGTGTACGGCCACACACACCTGCCAGGGTGGTTGTGCGGCCCCCACACACCTGCCAGGGTGGTTGTGTACGGCCACACACACCTGCCAGGGTGGTTGTGTACGGCCACACACACCTGCCAGGGTGGTTGTGCGGCCCCCACACACCTGCCGGGGTGGTTGTGTACGGCCACACACACCTGCCAGGGTGGTTGTGTACGGCCCCCACACACCTGCCAGGGTGTTTGTGTGCGGCCCCACACACCTGCCAGGGTGGTTGTGTGCGGCCCCCACACACCTGCCAGGATGGTTGTGTGCGGCCCCACACACCTGCCAGGGTGGGTGTGTGCGGCCCCACACACACCTGCCGGGGTGGTTGTGTACGGCTACACACACCTGCCAGGGTGGTTGTGCGGCCCCCACACACCTGCCGGGGTGGTTGTATACGGCCACACACACCTGCCAGGGTGGTTGTGCGGCCCCCACACACCTGCCAGGGTGGTTGTGTGCGGCCCCACACACACCTGCCAGGGTGGGTGTGCGGCCCCCACACACCTGTCAGGGTGGGTGTGCGGCCCCCACACACCTGCCAGGGTTGTTGTGTGCGGCCCCACACACACCTGCCAGGGTGGTTGTGTGCGGCCCCACACACCTGCCAGGGTGGTTGTGTGCGGCCCCACACACACCTGCCAGGGTGGTTGTGTGCGGCCCCCACACACCTGCCAGGGTGGGTGTGTGCGGCCCCACACACACCTGCCGGGGTGGTTGTGTACGGCCCCCACACACCTGCTTGATGGGGTTCTGCGAGTTCTTCTACTCCCCAAGCTCGACCCGAGGCCAGGCTTGACTACACACCTGCCAGGGTGGTTGTGTACGGCCACACACCTGCTAGGAGTATGGTCTTATCACCTCATACTCATCCTGTGAGTGGTATTTTATTGTGCACCCCATACTCATGCTGTGAGTGGTAGTTTATTGTGCACCCCATACTCATGCTGTGAGTGGTAGTTTATTGTGCACCCCATACTCATCCTGTGAGTGGTAGTTTGTGCACCCCATACTCATCCTGTGAGTGGTAGTTTGTGCACCCCATACTCATCCTGTGAGCGGTAGCGCAAAAAAATAGAATTACAGAGGGCACAAAAGATCTTTAATCAGACCATACCAGAGATATGCATATTAAAATTACTTCTAACCCTCACACCTCATAACTATAACGACCGCTAGTTGCAGACTTCTTGCACTGAAACATGAATACATTTACAAGATAATATACACGAGGGAGGCAAGTCTTTTGTTAATAAACTGTCCTTTTACAGATTAATAGAAGAGATGCTTTTTATATTTGTTTAGTCTACACAGCTTATTCATTAATCATGAGTATGTCATTTATCCACTGGAAGCAAAATATGGATGTTGGGTAATGAGAGCAGATCGTCCTGCTAAGATTTCCAAACGACAAGAAAACGGTCAATTTAAAGTAGTCTCTCCTAACCTACCAGAGGACCCACAACAGAAAACGGGGACAGCACGTCACTTTCCGCCAGCCGCTTTCATTTTCAAGCGCGATAATTTTTGGCCTTAGGTAAACGCGTACGGGCGAAAAGCGACGTTCTTTGTAGGAGGACAGGTTGGTGAGAGACCAATCTCCTTCCATGGTGCTGGGGGAAGGTTGAATCAGCTGTTGTTGTTGTTATAGATTCAGCTACTCGGAACACGTTCCAAGTAGCACGGGCTATGGTGAGCCCGTAGTGGACTTGCCTGGCACAGGAACGGGGCTGTGCGTTGAATCAGCGTTGATTTGCCCCTACTCGAGCACATTTTGCTGGCTGGGGTTACATGTTACTTAAAGGAACACTGCTGTTATTACTGTGTTACTACAGTCCACGTAACAAATCATTTAGAGGCGCGATTGTCTCGTGTATGACCTTCTGTCCTTGTGAGACAGTCAATACCAGCATTCACTCTCATAAGACCTAATTGAATCAATCAGATTAGGCAAAATTGTAATTAGTTTTTGTCAATTAAGATGCTAATAATTACAGGGATGGGCGCGATGGAGCTTATGAGGACAACCTTCACTAGATGTAGACTGAGGGACACACGGCCAGAGGGGGACACACGGCCAGAGGGGGGACACTGCCTGAGGGGACACACTGCCAGAGGGGGGGGGACACACTGCCAGAGGGGGGGACACACTGCCAGAGGGGGGACACACTGCCAGAGGGGGGACACACTGCCAGAGGGGGGGACACACTGCCAGAGGGGGGACACACTGCCAGAGGGGGGACACACTGCCAGAGGGGACACACTGCCAGAGGGGGGACACACTGCCAGAGGGGGGACACACTGCCAGAGGGGGGACACACTGCCAGAGGGGGGACACACTGCCAGAGGGGGGACACACTGCCAGAGGGGGGACACACTGCCAGAGGGGGGACACACTGCCAGAGGGGGGACACACTGCCAGAGGGGGGACACACTGCCAGAGGGGGGACACACTGCCAGAGGGGGGACACACTGCCAGAGGGGGGACACACTGCCAGAGGGGGGACACACTGCCAGAGGGGGGACACACTGCCAGAGGGGGGACACACTGCCAGAGGGGGGACACACTGCCAGAGGGGGGACACACTGCCAGAGGGGGGACACACTGCCAGAGGGGGGACACACTGCCAGAGGGGGGACACACTGCCAGAGGGGGGACACACTGCCAGAGGGGGGACACACTGCCAGAGGGGGGACACACTGCCAGAGGGGGGACACACTGCCAGAGGGGGGACACACTGCCAGAGGGGGGACACACTGCCAGAGGGGGGACACACTGCCAGAGGGGGGACACACTGCCAGAGGGGGGACACACTGCCAGAGGGGGGACACACTGCCAGAGGGGGGACACACTGCCAGAGGGGGGACACACTGCCAGAGGGGGGACACACTGCCAGAGGGGGGACACACTGCCAGAGGGGGGACACACTGCCAGAGGGGGGACACACTGCCAGAGGGGGGACACACTGCCTGAGGGGGGACACACTGCCTGAGGGGGGACACACTGCCTGAGGGGGGACACACTGCCTGAGGGGGGACACACTGCCTGAGGGGGGACACACTGCCTGAGGGGGGACACACTGCCTGAGGGGGGACACACTGCCTGAGGGGGGACACACTGCCTGAGGGGGGACACACTGCCTGAGGGGGGACACACTGCCTGAGGGGGGACACACTGCCTGAGGGGGGACACACTGCCTGAGGGGGGACACACTGCCTGAGGGGGGACACACTGCCTGAGGGGGGACACACTGCCTGAGGGGGGACACACTGCCTGAGGGGGGACACACTGCCTGAGGGGGGACACACTGCCTGAGGGGGGACACACTGCCTGAGGGGGGACACACTGCCTGAGGGGGGACACACTGCCTGGGGGGACACACTGCCTGAGGGGACACACTGCCTGAGGGGACACTGTGATAAATTAAAATCCAGGACCCAGACCTAACCTGACATGGCGGGAAAATGTCCCTTTGAAACCATTTTGCCGCCAAAAAGTCCTCTGTAGCCGCGTTATGGCGGCGCCGTTCATTAATTGATTCCTGTGAAATTAAGGAGCCACCATTACAGGATGAAGAGGTTCCTGTGAGGCGCTCTGCCTTGACGCCTTGCCTTGAGGTTATCTTGAGATGATTTCGGGGCTTAGCGGCCCCGCGGCCCGGTCCTCGACCAGGGGACAAATTCACCAAGCATTTACGCACTCACGAACCTGGTGCCAGATTCACTAAGCAGTTACGCAAGCACTTACGAACCTTGGGCCAGATTTACGAAGCAGTTACGCAAACACTTACCAATCTGGGGCCAGATTCACGAACAGTTACGCAAGCACTTACGAACGTGTACATCTTTCCTCAATCTTTGACGGCTTTGTTTACATATATTAAACAGTTTACAAGCATGAAAACTTGCCAATCAACTGTTGTTTTTGTTATAAACAGCCTCCTGGTGCTTTGGAGCTCATTAACTGTTTAATAATTGTAAACAAAGCCGCCAAAGATTGAGAAAGATGTACAGGTTCGTAAGTGCTTGCTTAACTGCTTCGTGAATCTGGCACCAGGCCTTCTCGTTGCTGGACTGGTCAACATTGTATTCTTTGTCCTTTGTCCTCGTATCCCAGCTCCTTGTCCTCGCATCCCAGCTCCTTGTCCTCGCATCCCAGCTCCTTGTCCTCGCATCCCAGCTCCTTGTCCTCGCATCCCTCCTTGCCCACACATCCCAGCTCCTTGCCCACACATCCCAGCTCCTTGCCCACACATCCCAGCTCCTTGCCCACACATCCCAGCTCCTTGCCCACACATCCCAGCTCCTTGCCCACACATCCCAGCTCCTTGTCCACACATCCCAGCTCCTTGTCCACACATCCCAGCTCCTTGTCCACACATCCCAGCTCCTTGTCCACACATCCCAGCTCCTTGTCCTCCTATCCCAGCTCCTTGTCCTCCTATCCCAGCTCCTTGTCCACACATCCCAGCTCCTTGTCCACACATCCCAGCTCCTTGTCCACACATCCCAGCTCCTTGTCCACACATCCCAGCTCCTTGTCCACACATCCCAGCTCCTTGTCCACACATCCCAGCTCCTTGCCCACACATCCCAGCTCCTTGCCCACACATCCCAGCTCCTTGCCCACACATCCCAGCTCCTTGCCCACACATCCCAGCTCCTTGCCCACACATCCCAGCTCCTTGCCCACACATCCCAGCTCCTTGCCCACACATCCCAGCTCCTTGCCCACACATCCCAGCTCCTTTTCCACACATCCCAGCTCCTTGTCCACACATCCCAGCTCCTTGTCCACACATCCCAGCTCCTTGTCCACACATCCCAGCTCCTTGTCCACACATCCCAGCTCCTTGTCCACACATCCCAGCTCCTTGTCCACACATCCCAGCTCCTTGTCCACACATCCCAGCTCCTTGTCCACACATCCCAGCTCCTTGTCCACACATCCCAGCTCCTTGTCCACACATCCCAGCTCCTTGTCCACACATCCCAGCTCCTTGTCCACACATCCCAGCTCCTTGTCCACACATCCCAGCTCCTTGTCCACACATCCCAGCTCCTTGTCCACACATCCCAGCTCCTTGTCCACACATCCCAGCTCCTTGTCCACACATCCCAGCTCCTTGTCCACACATCCCAGCTCCTTGTCCACACATCCCAGCTCCTTGTCCACACATCCCAGCTCCTTGTCCACACATCCCAGCTCCTTGTCCACACATCCCAGCTCCTTGTCCACACATCCCAGCTCCTTGTCCACACATCCCAGCTCCTTGTCCTCCTATCCCAGCTCCTTGTCCACACATCCCAGCTCCTTGTCCACACATCCCAGCTCCTTTTCCACACATCCCAGCTCCTTGTCCACACATCCCAGCTCCTTGTCCTCCTATCCCAGCTCCTTGTCCACACATCCCAGCTCCTTGTCCACACATCCCAGCTCCTTGTCCACACATCCCAGCTCCTTGTCCACACATCCCAGCTCCTTGTCCACACATCCCAGCTCCTTGTCCACACATCCCAGCTCCTTGTCCACACATCCCAGCTCCTTGTCCACACATCCCAGCTCCTTGTCCACACATCCCAGCTCCTTGTCCACACATCCCAGCTCCTTGTCCTCCTATCCCAGCTCCTTGTCCACACATCCCAGCTCCTTGTCCACACATCCCAGCTCCTTGTCCACACATCCCAGCTCCTTGTCCACACATCCCAGCTCCTTGTCCACACATCCCAGCTCCTTGTCCACACATCCCAGCTCCTTGTCCACACATCCCAGCTCCTTGTCCACACATCCCAGCTCCTTGTCCACACATCCCAGCTCCTTGTCCACACATCCCAGCTCCTTGTCCACACATCCCAGCTCCTTGTCTACACATCCCAGCTCCTTGTCTACACATCCCAGCTCCTTTTCCACACATCCCAGCTCCTTGTCCTCCTATCCCAGCTCCTTGTCCACACATCCCAGCTCCTTGTCCTCACATCCCAGCTCCTTGCCCACACATCCCAGCTCCTTGCCCACACAACCCAGCTCCTTGCCCACACATCCCAGCTCCTTGCCCACACATCCCAGCTCCTTGTCCACACATCCCAGCTCCTTGTCCACACATCCCAGCTCCTTGTCCACACAACCCAGCTCCTTGTCCACACATCCCAGCTCCTTGTCCACACAACCCAGCTCCTTGTCCACACAACCCAGCTCCTTGTCCACACAACCCAGCTCCTTGCCCACACAACCCAGCTCCTTGCCCACACATCCCAGCTCCTTGTCCACACATCCCAGCTCCTTGTCCACACAACCCAGCTCCTTGTCCACACAACCCAGCTCCTTGTCCACACATCCCAGCTCCTTGTCCACACATCCCAGCTCCTTGTCCACACAACCCAGCTCCTTGTCCACACATCCCAGCTCCTTGTCCACACAACCCAGCTCCTTGTCCACACAACCCAGCTCCTTGTCCACACAACCCAGCTCCTTGTCCACACATCCCAGCTCCTTGTCCACACATCCCAGCTCCTTGTCCACACAACCCAGCTCCTTGCCCACACATCCCAGCTCCTTGTCCACACAACCCAGCTCCTTGTCCACACAACCCAGCTCCTTGTCCACACATCCCAGCTCCTTGTCCACACATCCCAGCTCCTTGTCCACACAACCCAGCTCCTTGTCCACACATCCCAGCTCCTTGTCCACACAACCCAGCTCCTTGTCCACACAACCCAGCTCCTTGTCCACACATCCCAGCTCCTTGTCCACACATCCCAGCTCCTTGTCCACACATCCCAGCTCCTTGTCCACACATCCCAGCTCCTTGTCCTCCTATCCCAGCTCCTCGTCCACACATCCCTGCCAATAGCTACAATACTCGTACTCAGCTTAGCACTATCTGTTTAACCTAACACAATTCATGACCTTAACACAGTTCTCGCGGTAACTAACCCACAGGCACAGTACACAGGTACTTGCCGCTGAGTGTACACAGGTACACAGTACACAAGTAAACTGGAAGGAAAGCTGGGAGCATCCTGTGGGTGTAGTGGCTATACAGCCCTACTCCCTCCTCACTCCGTAAGAGATAAGATCCGGGTTCGAATCCCAGGCAGGACGGGACGAGTGGACACAGGGTCCTTACACAGTTCCCTGCTGTGCACCGTGCGGTAATTAGGGACCTGGTTGTAAATTAATAGACAGATCGTGCTCGGGGAAGACAACACGGCAGAGATTCAAATGAGCTGTTGGAGGGAGAGTTCTTGAGCTTACACTCACAGAGCTGTGGTTATCTTGAGGTTATCTTGAGATGATTTCGGTGCTTTTTAGTGTCCCCGCGGCCCGGTCCTTGACCAGGCCTCCACCCCCAGGAAGCAGCCCGTGACACCTGACTAACACCCAGGTACCTATTTTACTGCTAGGTAACAGGGGCTTACACACACACAAAACTGTGGTCTCAAACCTCCAATCAAAGACTCTAAAGCATTGTTCCTGTTCACTCAAAGCCTAAACAATGCACTGAACCTCAACATTGTCCCACAGTGTTGCAATCAAATCAGAGGGCGAATGGGTGAGGGGCGAATGGGTGAGGGGGAAATGGGTGAGGGGGAAATGGGAGAGGGGGAAATGGGTGAGGGGGAAATGGGTGAGGGGGAAATGGGCGAGGAGGAAATGGGTGAGGGGGAAATGGGTGAGGAGGAAATGGGTGAGGGGGAAATGGGTGAGGAGGAAATGGGTGAGGGGGAAATGGGTGAGGGGGAAATGGGTGAGGGGGAAATGGGTGAGGGGGAAATGGGTGAGGGGGAAATGGGTGAGGGGGAAATGGGTGAGAGGATGGATGGAGTGGACGCCACATTAATATAGATGCTACACGCAGAAAACACAACAGCGAGATGCATCAAATGAACAAATCCACAAGGGCCGTTTTGGTTGCAATTCTATTGACCATGTCGTAGCTTAGTCGATTAAGGCAGCATCTGGGATCCTCTCAGACGTAGGTTCGAACCCTCGTCACGGCCCTTGTGGATTTGTTCTTAATCTAGATGTCTTTAAGGAGACGGTGAGGAGCAGCCGTCCATCTTGCAACACCCGTAACTCGCCCTTATACTGCACTGGTGTTACGGGGATCAATCTCCCCGCGGCTCGGTCTCTGACCAGGCGATGTGGTCAACCAGGTTGTTGAATGCAACAGCTCGCAGCCTGACACACGAGGAGGAACTATCAGGGGAAAGCGCAAAGTCATTACGACTATATAGCACTGGGAATCGGTCAGGATAAGGATTTGGGATGGGACGGAGGGAAGGAATGGTGCCCAACCACTTAGACGGTTGGGGATTGAACTACATTAAAGTCCAGACGGGTAAGCGTGACATCTGATGTATATATATATTCAATGTTGGTATCACATTCACAAAGAATTCCTTTGGATTATCGCTCTATTATCTTCTTATCGCTTATAGATGTGTTCACTGGGCAATTACTAATAATCAAAAGCCTGTTTTTCATAACAGAAACTCCACATCAGTTTTTAAGACACAGACCTCACAAGGCATTATGATAGATAAGCAGGTCTCTTAGTATCATACCAACCCAACCACACAGCAGAAGATGGAGGCATCATTATCAAGTCGATTGATAAGGGTCCCATCTTTCTCTAATACCATGTATCATACACTGTCGTCCTTATCTCCACTCCGACCAGCCTGAAGACGTCTCTCAGTGTTCTCATCTCTCACAGGTCACACCCCTAAGACAATCCTTCCTCTTAAATCAATCTTAGTTTCTTATAACAGGTGGCAGAGGAGGAGGCGGAGGACAAGAGCACGACCCCAACCCCGCACCTCCAACACACACACACACACACACACACACACACACACACACACACACACACACACACACACACACACACACACACAGGTGGAAACTGAGTACTCACATGAGCCACAGAGACGTTAGAAGGAACTTTTTCAGTGTCAGAGTAGTTAACGGATGGAATGCATTAGGCAGTGATGTGGTGGAGGCTGACTCCATACACAGTTTTAAATGTAGATATGATAGAGCCCAGTAGGCTCAGGAATCTGTACACCAGTTGATTGACAGTTGAGAGGCGGGACCAAAGAGCCAGAGCTCAACCCCCGCAAGCACAAATAGGTGAGTACACACACACACACACACACACACACACACACACACACACACACACACACACACACACACACACACACACACACACACAGAGCCCAGTAGGCTCAAGAATCTGTACATCAGTTGATTGGCGGTTGAGAGGCGGGACGAAAGAGCCAGAGCTCAACACCCCCCCCCCCCCCCCGCAAGCACAACTCGGCGAGTACAAATAGGTGAGTACACAGCTCGACACTGTGACGGGCATCTTCAAGATAAGCCCAGGACCTGACCAACCAGAAATGATCACTCGAGACGCCGAACTGGCTCGCCAAGCGACCAAAGGCATAAAGGGCACATTGACGGTCGTCGTACGAGCACAGGCTACCCGGTGGTGGGCAGGGGTGGTGGCAGTGGTGGTGGTGGCAGTGGTGGTGGTGGCAGTGGTGGTGGTGGCAGTGGTGGTGGGCAGGGGTGGGGGCAGGGGTGGGGGGCAGGGGTGGGGGGCAGGGGTGGGGGGCAGGGGTGGGGGGCAGGGGTGGGGGGCAGGGGTGGAGGCAGTGGTGGTGGCAGGAGTAGTAGACACTCTAACACCACACACACACACACAAATCTTCAAGAGCCGGGATCACAAAAAAAAGTCACAACGTCTAAATCGAACCCTGGCCACCAGGGGGTTCAGAACAGGGCGCTGCTGCTGCCGCTCACCCACTAGACCACCACGGTATGGTCTTGGGGGGCCAGATTCACGAAGCAGTTACGCAAGCACTTACGAACCTGGGGCCAGATTCACGAAGCAGTTACGCAAGCACTTACGAACCTGTACATCTTTTCTCAATATTTGGCGGCTTTGTTTACAGTTATTAAACAGTTAATGTGCTCCGAAGCACCAGGAGGCTGTTTATAACAATAACAACAGTTGATTGGCAAGTTTTCATGCTTGTAAACTGTTTAATAAATGTAACCAAAGCCGTCAAAGATTGAGGAAAGATGTACACGTTCGGAAGTGCTTGCGTAACTGCTTCGTGAATCTGGCCCCAGGTTCGTAAGTGCTTGCGTAACTGCTTCGTGAATCTCGCCCCAGGTTCGTAAGTGCTTGCGTAACTGCTTCGTGAATCTCGCCCCAGGTTCGTAAGTGCTTGCGTAACTGCTGCGTGAATCTCGCCCCAGGTTTGTAAGTGCTTGCGTAACTGCTGCGTGAATCTCGCCCCAGGTTCGTAAGTGCTTGCGTAACTGCTTCGTAAATCTCGCCCCACTGGATACCACTCAAGTACCACCTAGTAGCTACACTTACGGTGGTTCAAGAGAATCAGTGCTCCCGCGGCCCGGTCTCTAACCAGGCCTCCTGCTTGGCGTTACAATCAACCAGGCTGTTAGACGCCGCTGTCCGCACTCCGACACGTCAACAACATCGCCGACTGATCACATAATCAGTCGTGTGTATCATGTTTTCTGCTTAACACCGTGGTAAGTCTTGGCCGACCCTCTCCTCTTGTGCATAAGGGAGAGGGGTCTTAGAGAGGGTGTGTTAGGGTCTAAGACTCAGAGGGAGAGTCTTAGGCTTTTCACGCAAACAGCACTGTCTGTCAGCATAAAAACACCACTGAACATCTAACTTTTCAATGGTGCTATTTTGCACTTCCTGCCATACCTCCTAGTCTCATTTAATATACAAAGACTTTAAAAAGCTTAAAAAAAAACTTTTTTTAAAGCTTTAAAAAAAGCCAAAAGCCAAAGCTTTACAAAAATGGGGCCATGGAAGGGGCCTGACAGCTGAGCGGACAGCGCTCAGGATTCGTAGTCCTGAGGTTCCGGGTTCGATCTCCGACGGAAACAAATGGGCAGAGTTTCTTTCACCCTGATGCCCCTATACACCTTAGCAAGTAAATAGGTACCTCCAGCATGTTTCCATGCGTAAATTAACGTTATTCAGACGAGTGGTTTCCACGTCAAGTGTTCCAATACTTGACGTTTAACAGATCTAAAATATATTATATTCAATGACCAACATATTTTGTTTTTCCTCTCTCCCGACAGCCAACTAAGTTTTCGTGCAAGTACACAGATGTAATAGCAGTTCCCGTTGTCGGGGACAGGAAGCCTGTTCTTCGTCTTATCCAGGGGAATCAGATTCACGAAGCAGTTACACAGGCACTTACGATCCTGGGGGCCAGATTCACGAAGCAGTTATACAGGCACTTACGAACCTGGGGGCCAGATTCACGAAGCAGTTATACAGGCACTTACGATCCTGGGACCAGATTCACGAAGCAGTTACACAGGCACTTACGAACCTGGGGGCCAGATTCACGAAGCAGTTACGCAAGCACTTACAAACCTGTCCATCTTTTCTCAATCTTTGGCGGCTTTGTTTACAATTATTAAACAGCTAATGAGCTCCGAAGCACCAGGAGGCTGTTTATAACAATAACAACAGTTGATTGGCAAGTTTTCATGCTTGTAAACTGTTTAATAAATGTAACCAAAGCCGTCAAAGGTCGAGGAAAGATGTACACGCTCGTAAGTGCTTGCGTAACTGCTTCGTGGATCTGGCCCCAGGTTCTACTCCCCCCCCCCTCCAATACAATAGGCCAGCTACTGACCTTTCTCAGCATACAACCCCCACAACAGCTGTATAATTCATTCATACGTCACAGAGGTTACGGGCTATTCATGCCCGTGCCACCTCTTGGGTAGCTTAATCTTTATCAATCGTCACAGAGGATAACTTCTGACGAGGCTGTCAGTTGTATCTGGTCTAGACTGAAGATCAGGCTTGTGTCTCACCGAGCTGTTAGTGGTGCTGGCCAGTTGGAAGCACCTCCGGGGTTTAGCGTCCCCGCGGCCCGGTCGTCGACCAGGCCTCCTGGTCGACGTTTGGCCACTGACAGCCTGAACACAATTAAATGAACAAATCCACAAGGGCCGTGACGAGGATTCGAACCTGCGTCCGAGAGCATCCCAGACGCTGCCTGTCCTGAACACAATTGCTCAAGAAACAATTGGAAGTTCCTGAAGGAAGTGTCTCATCAACCGGGACGTGTTGGATATGTGGGCCTGCGGGCCGCTGTCACCAACAGCCTTATAGATCAACTAACACCACATTCGTTACTGCTCTCTTGAGGTTATCTTGAGACGATTTCGGGGCTCCACCAGGCCTCCACCCCCAGGAAGCAGCCCGTGACAGCTGGCTAACATCCAGGTACCTATTTTACTGCTAGGTAACAGGGGCATACGGTGAAAGAAACTCTGCCCATCGTTTCTCGCCGGCGCCTGGGATCGAACCCGGGACCACAGGATCACAAGTCCAGTGTGCTGTCCGCTTGGCCGACCGGCTCTCGTTACTGTCTGTTCTCCAGCCCCGTTATAGCGATTCATCATCTCCTTATAGATCAATTTATCACAAATTAAATCCTAGTCGGCGGGGTTTGTGAAGTAGAGGAACTCTCAGAACCTACTTCAGGTACATTCCAGGTAAACCCCGGATATTTGACTAGATGAGAATGTTGCGTCTGAAGATGTTTTGTTGCTGTTTGTTGTGTACAGGAAGACATCATCTCTGGGGACTCTTATGGTCTCCTGACATTCTCAAGTTTCATCTTATCTCTTTCATTCTTATTTGTCTTGAGTCTTGAGTTAGTTCTTATGCTTCCTCCTCCTCCTCCTCCTTCAGGGACTTGCTTTATGCTGTGGCAGCTGCTACGTCTTGGTCTGTCTTTAAGGTCAGATGGAACGTCTTGGTCTATCTTTAAGGTCAGGAGGTACGTCTTGGAGGGTGTTTTAGGTCAGGTGGAACGTCTTGGAGGGTGTTTTAGGTCAGGTGGAACGTCTTGGAGGGTGTTTTAGGTCAGGTGGAACGTCTTTGAGGGTGTTTTAAGTCAGGTGGAACGTCTTGGAGGGTGTTTTAGGTCAGGTGGAACGTCTTGGAGGGTGTTTTAGGTCAGGTGGAACGTCTTGGAGGGTGTTTTAGGTCAGGTGGAACGTCTTGGAGGGTGTTTTAGGTCAGGTGGAACGTCTTGGAGGGTGTTTTAGGTCAGGCGGAACGTCTTGGAGGGTGTTTTAGGTCAGGTGGAACGTCTTGGGTGTTTTAGGTCAGGTGGAACGTCTTGGAGGGTGTTTTAGGTCAGGTGGAACGTCTTGGAGGGTGTTTTAGGTCAGGTGGAACGTCTTGGAGGGTGTTTTAGGTCAGGTGGAACGTCTTGGAGGGTGTTTTAAGTCAGGTGGAACGTCTTGGAGGGTGTTTCAGGTCAGGTGGAACGTCTTGGAGGGTGTTTCAGGTCAGGTGGAACGTCTTGGAGGGTGTTTTAGGTCAGGTGGAACGTCTTGGAGGGTGTTTTAGGTCAGGTGGAACGTCTTGGAGGGTGTTTCAGGTCAGGTAACTAGTCTTGGGGTCTTGTAGGGCAGGTAACACACATTTCTGCAGCCTTTGGATCTGGTCTCTCCGTAACACAAGTGATACAACGACATTCTGAACAAGGAAATAATACAACTTCATAGATTAGGTCGTGGAGAGGGGTTACCTTGAGGTTACCTTGAGGTGCTTCCGGGGCTTAGTGTCCCCGCGGCCCGGTCGTCGACCAGGCCTCCTGGTTGCTGGGGTGATTGTAGTGGGTCCGTGTTCGAAGGGAGAATGGCCGAGGGTACATCCGCCTGACTCTAGTTGTTCTGGAGAAGAATGTGACTCAGCGTATTCAACTTTGAACCTTGCAGCAGCGGCGGCCAGTTTTTGTGGAGCGTAGCGGGTCGGTAAGTAGAGCCCAGCCTCCCTGCTCTCCTCTACTGGACTGCTAGATAGAGCCTCTACAGCCTCACAACCCCAGACCTCTCCACGCCAGCGCAGCGGGTCGGTAAGTAGAGCCCAGCCTCCCTGCTCTCCTCTACTGGACTGCTAGATAGAGCCTCTACAGCCTCACAACCCCAGACTTCTCCACGCCAGCGCAGCGGGTCGGTAAGTAGAGCCCAGCCTCCCTGCTCTCCTCTACTGGACTGCTAGATAGAGCCTCTACAGCCTCACAACCCCAGCCAGACCTCTCCACGCCTCTGGCCTCGCCCCGCACCCCTCTAACCTCATTTGGCGGCTTTGGTTACATTTATTAAAGAGTTTACAAGCGTGAAAACTTGCTAGTCAACTGTTGTTATTGGTATAAACAGCCTCCTGGTACTTCGGAACTCATTAACTGTTTAGTAATTGTAAACAAAGCCGCCAAGGATTGAGGAAAGATGGACAGGTTCGTAAGTGTCTGCGTAACTGCTTCGTGAATCTGGCCCCAGTTTCCGTTAAACAACACCAGACACAAAGCCAGTAGGCGGAGTCCCCAGAAATAGCTCTACCAAGTAGTTATTTACAGATAAACATTCCTCCTCTCCATCGTACTGCGCCGCCCCCCCCCCTCGTCCCCAGGTCAGGAGGCGGCTGCTATCGTGTTCTTCCTTCTTATTCTCCTCCCTCCTCCTCCTCCTCCTCCTCCAGGTTAGACTAGGATGAGCTGTGATTCCTTAAAGAATAGCGAAGACAGTGCCCCCCTCCCCCCAGTATGTCTTAGGCCTCCCCCCTCCCCCCAGTATGTCTTAGGCCTCCCCCCCCCACCTGCTCCACGAAAAAAAAAAATATGAAGCTCCGTATTAGAGCAAATCAAAGAATGTTCTGTACCTTATACTCCTTAATACAGTTGCTGAAAGTTGATCATAGTTCTCCGATGCTCCAGTCTGGGTCTTCAAGTCTTTGGGCTTCAAGTCTGGGGGGGGCTTCAAGTTTGGGGGGGGGGGCTTCAAGTCTGGGGGGGGGGCTTCAAGTCTGGGGGGGGGGCTTCAAGTCTGGGGGGGGGGCTTCAAGTCTGGGGGGGGGCTTCAAGTCTGGGGGGGGCTCAAGTCTGGGGGGGGGCTTCAAGTCTGGGGGGGGGCTTCAAGTCTGGGGGGGGCTTCAAGTCTGGGTCTTCATGTCGCTCTTCAAGGTGAACAGGGGCATCAGGGTGAAAAAAACTGACCATTTGTTTCCGCTTCCACCGGGGATCGAACCCGGAACCTTGGGGCTACGAATCCCGACCACTATCCACTCGGCTGTCAGGCCCCATTTTGTACATGTAACCGGTCCATGTTAATGAAGTAATTTTTTTTTTTTTTTTTTTTTTTTTTTTTTTTTTTTTTTTTTTTTTTGCGAGAAATCTTTTGAAATGGTCTCAGAAAGTCTCTAACACTACTGACTTATTTTTCGTTGTATATATTAAACACTCAAAAGTAAGAAATATGAAAGGTTGATAAATCTGAGAATCAGAGCTGGGGTTATAGAGTAGAGCTTTACGTGGTAGTGTGGTTGGAGTGTTTGAGTTCTTAACAAGTGGTGAGCTCACCCACACGATAACGCGAATAGAACAAAGCCATTCTTACATTACTTCACAAAATACGAGGCAATTCACTAAATGAATCACCAGATTAATACGGTCACAATTTCCGCGACTCCACCGTTACTACCTGCTGAACAAGAACAAGTTTTCTTGAACAAAAGATTTACTCACCTCCTGATGAACGAGTTGCAGCTGCTTCTGAGGCAGTGCCGGCGGCTGTTCACTCCGGGAGGCGGCGGCGTCGGAGGCGAGGGAGGACCGCTGAGAGCCTCCTCTAGAGAGGTCGTCGGTGCCAGCCTCACTCCCGGAGTCACGGCCGCTCATGGACCGCCGGCGACCAGGCCGGTGTGTGTGTTCGTCTGTTTCACCTTCAGGAACTCGGCCTAGGCGCGCCAGCCCCTTCCCTGCTCTCCCAGATTTGTCCGTCCGCATGCTCTGGTTCAAGACCGAATGGGACACATTTGCCCACTTCCCCTGTGACGTCTCCGGAGCTGACTGGGAGGATATCAGACTCGACTGACTGCTCGCCGAGCTGAGATCACTGACAGAGGCACAACCCAGGCTCTTGCCCGTGTGGCGTTCATAGAAGGACAACACGGCCTGTTTCTGAATGCTCTTTAGGGTAGCGTCCGGCACTTTGCGTCTCTTCTCGGGATCTAAGTAGGAATATGACACATTACTGCTCTGTCTATCAGGGCGGTCCAGTCTTTCAACTCTATCAACCTCCGTGAAAGTGTTTAGCAAGTTTTGGAAATTCTCATGGACGAATGGCCTTCCGTCAGGATCCTTTTGTGTGGGCGATCTGGAAGACGCAGGCGTTGTAGGAGATCGAAGTGTCTCTAAGGAAGAGTGAGCACCGTCTGCTTTCCGGTCTAATCTTGAGAAATCCAGCCGCAAGTCCCTGTCTCCTCTCTGAGAGTCTCGCGAACCTTTCCTCTGGTGGGTGCGTGTCTCACCAGATTCCCGGAGTTCTCTTTGAGTGCGAGTCTCCGCCTTGTCAACTGGTTCGCGAATCTCTTGTGGCGAGGCATCGTCGCGAGGCCTCCGGACGAGCTCCTGGGTGTCTCGTAGTTCATGCATTTCCCTTGTGTCCCTAGGATCTCGGGGCTCACGGGAGTCGTGATCTCGAGGGTCCCTTGGGTCCCTCTCTCTTGAGCCACTGTGGTCCCTGGGCCAGCAGGTTGTGCTCTCAGGCCCAGTGGTGGTGCGGGACTGTCGTTCCAATTCGTGAATCCGCTCTGCCACTGACGGAGGCTTGCTGAAGTCAATGGTAGGGCTCTGAGGAGACCGGGTGGGCGACCTGGGAGTCTCCCGCATTTCCGCTGTAGGTGCTTCCGTGATCTGGGAAAGCGGCTGTGTGTAGGAATAAGAAGGGAATTTCTTCAGGTTATTCATTTCGTTATTTTTTTCAACTTCTCTACTCCATTTGCCTTCCCGTGATGGTCTTGGGTAGCCAGACTCGGTGTCACGGATAGAGCGCCGCAAATCCCGGTGGTCGCGGGAATCGTGGCCAAGTCTTCCATGGGGAGGCTTGCCTCTGTCCCCACCGTAATAAAGAACCGATTCACTGTTGTGCCGCTGAGGTGCCTGCACGCGCGAACTATGCACGATGTTGTGGTCTGAACGCGGGTCCCGGGAATTGCCCGACATCACAGATATATCAGAAAGAGAGCCATGCCACTTGAGGGTTTCCGAAGATGATGCAGACGAAGAGTTGGTGACAACGGTGGTGACGCTCTCGCGTCCATTGCTGTAGCGAGCGCTGTCAGCGACGCTCTCACTCTCGCCTCTTCCAGAGTCGCGCTCAGAGCTGCCGTCCCACATGACAGACTCGCGTCGCAGCTGGTCCAAGAGCGGCGTCGTGCCAATTAAATCAGCGTAACCAAACTCCTCATACTGACGGACATACTCGTCCAGCTGCTCCGCTGTGACCTGACTGAGTGTGGCCTCGCCCATCCCCAGATCCCGTTCTGGCGGGGATGGGATGCTGTAGTCCTTATCGTCCAGGGCACGCCCGTCACGGTCGTACAGGGGATAGTACGAGTTGGAAGGCTTGTAATACGAGTCCATAAACGAATAATTGGAACTAAACACATCCACTCGAATACTGTTATGAAACACTTCCATTGGAATCTTTTCAGATCTCTCCATCACAGTTTTGAGTTGCCTCTGAAAGGACTGATTTAAAGGCTTCTTGTTATAAGGACGAGCGTAGCCTCCAGCCTTCTCCTTGGGGTATTCCGACTGTTCCGTCCAGGATTTGGAGCGGTGTGAGCCTTGAGGTGCCGGGGACTGGGAGCTGGAGTCAGGCAGGCCAGACACGTTAGCATCGTGAGGCGCAGACCCGTGCTGTATCACCTGGTTGCCCGCCGGCACGGGCCACGATGGATACTTTTCATGCCCTGGGCCATACTTGATATATTTTAGACTAGAGGCGTCACGCACGGGGGGAGGAGGAGGCGAGGACGGGTGACGGTTCGATGACGAAGTAGACGTAGGAGAGTGTTTGGCTGGCGTCGACGGCGGCGCAGGCGACGTAGGCACAGTCGGGGACACAGGCGGCTGCTGGTGTTGGTAGCCGGGTCCTGGCGGGGAATATGGTGGCGGCGCCAGGGTCAGATCTGGCTCAGACATGTTCCACGACCCGTGGTACTTCTGACCGGACGACTCCGGACTGAGGTTGTCGTAGGAGAAGAACCTGGCGCGATCCATGCCATGGTGGTGACTGTGGCCAGACACGTGGTCCCCTCCAGGACTCAGGTCATCAGGTTCGCTGTAATTAGAGGTGTTGGAGTGCTGTCTGCTGTGGTAGGAGCCAGCAGAGCCGGAGCTGAGGGCCGACAGCTGCCTCGAGTGAAGCAACTGGTAGGAAGATGAGCGGAGGTGATGGGCGTAGTCCTCCCGGTCCGGGGTGTCGTCGGCCCCCATAGTGACGTCCCAGTAGCGGCCGCCCACCATGCCAGACGAAGACGAGGCACCTTGCAGGTGGGAGTACATGGGAGACTTCTTGGTCACCATGCTCCCATCCTCACTCTCGTCTAGGTTCGGAGTCGACCTGCAAAGACAAAAAAAAATGGACCTTTATTAACTTTTAATGTTTCTTCAAGATACTCATGACTTATCTATATCTATAAAAGACTGTGTCTGTGTGTTCAAGGTTGGGGGACAGACATTTGATGCCATGCCAGTGAATGCTAGAGAAGAGGGTGAAGGCTAGAGAAGAGGGTGAAGGCTAGGAGAGAGGGTGAAGGCTAGGGAAGGTGTGACAATGTATAGTTAAGATGATTACGGAGAAGAACATAGTGAGTAGTGAAGATGTGGCGTCCGCCACCAGAGCAACACCAGACACCCTTTTCTCTAGTTTCACAATACAAACAAAAGTATAAACAAGATTCCCATAAATGTGCTAGGAACAAAAGAATGCCAGGTGCAGACAAGGAGCCACAATAACGGGGCCGAAGATATGAAGACCAGACCACAACTCAGAAGATGGAGAAACGACGACGTTTCGGTCCGTCCTGGACCATTCAAAATATCGACTTTATAACGGTCCAAGACGGACCGAAACGTCGTCGTCTCACTAATTTCTGGTGTGTGGTCTAGTCATCAAGAGAATGCCAGAGCTTAGGCAGGCAGACAGACACAGACAGATACACAGACAGACAGATACACAGACGGACGGACAGACAGACAGACAGAAAGACAGGCAGGCAGGCAGGCAGGCAGGCAGGCAGGCAGGCAGGCAGGCAGGCAGACACAGACAGACAGACAGACAGACAGACAGACAGACAGACAGACAGACAGACAGACAGACAGACAGACAGACAGACAGGTGATCAGGAAGACAAGTGCCTCACCATATGTCCGCCCACTCAGTGAGTGGGACACGAGGCAGAATATCGTCAAAGAGGATCATGAATTGACTGACAAACCTCAGTTAGACTTCGACAAGGATCACCAAGACTAAAAAGGTTAAGACAATCGCTCCAGGATAAATATATAATACGAAGCCAAGCAGTAATGGCGGAACTCTTGACACTGGTGAACCGAGGTGCCCAACCACCTCCGTTCTTCACTATCACTACAAACCGAGCATAACGGATCCCACAAATTTCATACCGTTAATCTATATTACAAACCAGTCAAGGGCGAATGTAATAAAAATACTCAAGGATGATTGTAATAAAAATACTCAAGGATGATTGTAATAAAAATAGGTTCAATTTAAGTGGAAATTACTGGCAGGTTCTCAGTTATCTTGTGATGATTTCGGGGCTTAGTGTCCCTGCGGCCCGGTCCTCGACCAGGCCTCCTTTTTGTTACACATCCCCCCAGGAAGCAGCCCGTAGCAGCTGTCTAACTCCCAGGTACCTATTTACTGCTAGGTGAACAGGGGGGGCCATCAGGGTGAAAGAAACTCTGCCCATTTGTCTCCGCCACCACCGGGGATCGAACCCGGAACCTCAGGACTACGAATCCTGAACGCTGTCCACTCAGCCGACAGGCCCCATGTCAATAATGAGTGCTGCGTCCCGCTGACCCTAACAGGTGGGTGGAACAATCGCTGAACGCACCAATTTTGTTACCCAATCGACCCCAGCGTCAAAATCGGGTGTGCTTTCGGGAAATTAAACCACTGAAATATTGACGTATCTCACCGGCCTAATGGGGTATCGATCCCGGATGGGTAGTTAACCTAGGTTCTCTCTTAATCAGGCCAAAGCACTGAAAATTATTTACGGGGGGTCTAGAGGGGGAGGGGTTGAGGGGTTTAATCGAGAGACCGGGCCCCCTTGAACAATAGCCCCGAAGCAAAACGTTAGAGTAATAGACATCCATCAGTCTCGGGAGACTATGGAGCTAGGCTCTGGTTGTCGGTCTGGAGTGGCCTCTCCAGGGCTCAAAGCCTGGGTAGGTTGATACGGAGAAGCTGTTACCCATGCAGCGGGTCCCCCTCCCCCTTATCCACGGCAAAAAACCAGGGTAGGTTCATACGGAGAAGCTGTTACCCATGCAGCAGGGCCTCCCTCTCCAGGGCGCACAGCCAGGGTAAGTTGATTACGGGGGGGGGGGGGGGAGAAGCTGTTACCCATGCAGCAGGTCCTCCCCCCTCTCCACGGCGCCGAAAGTCGCCAATAGGAAGGCAAAGGTAACGCAGTAATAAGATAATAAGTCACTACTAACGACCCTGAGACTACCAGATAATTGGCCAATCACCATCACCCCTCAACTGACGCAGCGTGTAATCACCTCTGACACTAACCACTGACTTAGGGACAAGGGAAGACACCACTGACTAGGTCTAATTGGCCACCGAAAGACAGGTCCTGTTTACACCAAGCTCTCATTATCCCTTACTCTGCCAAGTCCTATTTACACTAAACCCGTATCACCTGCTCTATTAGATCCTGTTTACAACGAACTATAGTATCCCTCAATCACCCAGGTCCTGTTTACATCTAGTATCCCTCAATCACCCAGGTCCTGTTTACATCTAGTATCCCTCAATCACCCAGGTCCTGTTTACAACTAGTATCCCTCAATCACCCAGGTCCTATTTACAACTATCATTATTCACTAAGCCAGGTCCTGTTTACACCAAGTGAATATCCCCTCACTCAGCCAAACTGCCGAATCAATTCTCAATCCTTTCAGAAGTGCTGACTTCTATTCCCACACTTGATCAATATATTCACCGGCCCGCCCCACCGCTCTGGCGATGGACCAGTTCCTACGTTAATGACCGGTGAATATAAACGATCCAATCTGAAGGCATTGTTACGTGTGTCTTGATATTACACTTTCAATATACAAGAAAATCCCAATGACGCAATATATATCTAGGAGAAAAATCGTTTCAATCTAGATGGCAATGTATCGAGTCTAGATAACAATATATCGAGTCTAGATAACAATATATCGAGTCTAGATAGCAATATATCGAGTCTAGATAGCAATATATCGAGTCTAGATAGCAATATATCGAGTCTAGATAGCAATATATCGAGTCTAGATAGCAATATATCGAGTCTAGATAGCAATATATCGAGTCTAGATAGCAATATAACGAGTCTAGATAGCAATATATCGAGTCTAGATAGCAATATATCGAGTCTAGATAGCAATATATCGAGTCTAGATAGCAATATATCGAGTCTAGATAGCAATATATCGAGTCTAGATAGCAATATATCGAGTCTGAGGTCACAAACCGTCCTAAGACCAAGTCCATTCCATCTAGCGGTCGACCCCAAAGTCACATTCATCAACTTTTACATGCAGGTCATTCAAAATGGGTATTTTCTCAAATATATACATTAATATCATTATATATTAACATACTGTGCATATTTAGGCATTAGTTAGGTTAGGTGTTTAGGTTCTATTGACGACTATTTATAGTACGTGAATGAAGCATTTACAGCGTTGTGGTTCGAACACAAGTCGTCAGTGAAGCACTTGTTCCGGAAGTGTTCGAACGTCAGCAGTTGTGAGTCGTGTGTAAACCGTTTTTCATTCATAAACAGCTGGGGTTTGGCGGGTGGATGGAATGAACTTTTTAAGCCTTTGTTTGATGATTTTGGGGCTTAGCGTCCCCGCGGCCCGGTCCTCGACCAGGCCTCCTTTTTTGTTACACACCCCACTAAGAAGCAGCCCGTAGCAGCTGTCTAACTCCCAGGTACCTATTTACTGCTAGGTGAACAGGAGGCATCAGAATGAAACAAACTCTGCCTAATTTATTTCTGCCTCCACCGGGGGACCGAACCCGGAACCTCAGGACTACGAATCCCCGAGCGCTGTCCACTCAGCCGTCAAGGCCCCCTTAGCCTTGCCTCGTTCCTCTAAAACTAATAACCATCTTTATTTTGTCTTAAGTCAGCCCCGGACCGCCCCCCCCCCCCGCCCCCCCCACCCACTTACCAGAGGCATAATTCAGGTAATGAAAATAAAGTTGGGCCAAGAGGGGAGGTATAATTACTACCAAACTACGACTCTACGACTCTTCCATTACAGCAGTCGTGAGGCGAACCACCATGACGACACGCTCATTTGCATACCTCAGTCTCCCAGCCAATCAGGTGCGCCGCCCCCCCCCCCCCCCCCCCGGGCGCTCAGAACGGCTCAGATTGTATTTTTTTTTATTATGTATTTTAGATTGTATTAACGATAAAAGTAAACTTTTGGTGTGTTTTTTTTTGTTTTGAGGGGGAAAAATATTTCTCACGAGGGGAAATAAAAATACATATTACAAGATAAACCCGAAACTTTTCGTTGGTAATTGTGTATTAGGACGCTATACCTCTTTCATGCCCGGCCAGGCTGTTTGTGCTTGCAGTTTGCACAACGATGCAGACACCACAGCCCGGATGATCAGCAGTGAGGGTTGGTGCCACTTGATGACAATAGGTAGACCAGGGGGGGGGCAGATTCATGAAGCAGTTACGTAAGTACTTACGAACCTGAGGCCAGATTCACGAAGCAGTTACGCAAGCACTTACGAACGTGTCCATCTTTCCTCAATCTTTGACGGCTTTGGTTACATTTATTAAACAGTTTACAAGCATGAAAACTTGCCAATCAACTGTTGTTATTGTTATAAACAGCCTCCTGGTGCTTCGGAGCTCATTAACTGTCTAATAATTGTAAACAAAGCCGCCAAAGAGTGAGAAAAGATGGACAGGTTCATAAGTGCTTGCGTAACTGCTTCGTGAATCTGGCCCCAGGTTCGAAAATGCTTGCGTAACTGCTTCGTGAATCTGACCCCAGATCACCAAGCAGGAAACCAGCACGAGGTAAGATCTACATAAAATTTGAATTTCATTCACTTGGGCCATCGGAGACTCGAACTCAGGCCTCAAAATACGAGACACTCTTCCTGCTGGCCAAACCATGTTATTACCCAGGCTGTTGTGGCTGGCATCTTCTACATAAAATGTTCATTTGTATTCGAGGAAATGCCGCTTTGGGTTACAAAAACACGTTCAAAATTTATGAACGTATTTTGAACGAGTAGAAGGGAAGGGAAAGTATCGGGGGAAAGCGCTAAGTCATCACGACTATATAGCACTGGGAAGGGGTCAGGATATAAGGACGGAGGGATGGGACGGAGGGAAAGGAATGGTGTCCAACCACTCGTGGACGGTCGGGGATTGAACGCCGACCTGCATGAAGCGAGACCGTCGCCTTTAAGCTCTCTCAGTATTCTCAAAGTATACACCTGTATTTTAGTCTATACAACGTTTGTATAAAGTGAGGGTGTTGAACACATGCACTCTTCTCCCAGAGAGAACATGGTCTTGACTCGTACTTGGGAGTCCTGGGTTCGAATCCCTGGTGGGGTAGAAATACCTGGTTGATGGGGTTCTGGGAGTTCTTCTACTCCCCAAGCCCGGCCCGAAGCCAGGCTTGACTTGTGAGAGTTTGGTCCACCAGGCTGTTGCTTGGAGCGGCCCGCAGGCCCACATACCCACCACAGCCCGGTTGGTCCGGCACTTCTTGAAGAAAACTATCTAGTTTCCTCTTGAAGATGTCCACGGTTGTTCCGGCAATATTTCTTATAGTCGCTGGGAGGACGTTAAACATCCGCGGACCTCTGATGTTTATACAGTGTTCTCTGATTGTGCCTATGGCACCTCACAGATATGGCTCAGCGCGTTATCTATCCACCTAATGCCCCTGTCCACCTAGCAGTAAATAGGTACTCAGGAGTAAGTTAGCTTGTTGAGGGGTTGCAACCAGGGGAAGGGTCAGTAGTTCGCCCCTGGGGGAGTAGGGGAGAGAGAATTATCAAGGGAAAGCGCCAAGCCATTAGACCCTGGGAAGGAGGGGGGAGAGAATTATCAAGGGGAAAGCGCAAAGCTATTACGACCATGGAGGAGCAGCTCGAAATAAAGCCTAACAAGACGTACATACACACTGGCTGAGTGTCCCCCGACACAATAAATGATTTAAAAATGGCAAAAAATCTGATTGTGCAAAACCACATCTGATACAAGCGTCGTGTTGCGTTATTAACGACCACAACAGCCGCGTTGATCACAAGCCGTTAGTGAAGCAGTCGAGACCAAGGAACCCAACCCCTATGGTGCTTAGTGGCAGATGTTGTACTGGGGCCAGCTTCACGAAGCAGTTACCCAAGCACGTACGAACCTGGGGCCAGATTCACGAAGCCGTTACGCAAGCACTTACGAACCTGTCCATCTTTTCTCAATCTTTGGCGGCTTTGTTTACAATTATTAAACAGTTAATGAGCTCCGAAGCACCAGGAGGCTGTTTATAACAATAACAACAGTTGATTGGCAAGTTTTCATGCTTGTAAACTGTTTAATAAATGTAACCAAAGCCGTCAAAGATTGAGGAAAGATGTACACGTTCGTAAGTCCTTGCGTAAGTACTTTGTGAATCTGGCCCCAGGTTCGTAAGTACTTGCGTAACTGCTTCGTGAATCTGGCCTCTAGTTCGTAAGTACTTGCGTAACTGCTTTGTGAATCTGGCCCCAGGTTCGCAAGTACTTGCGTAACTGCATCGTAAATCTGGCCCCAGGTTCGCAAGTGCTTGCGTAACTGCATCGTAAATCTGGCCCCAGGTTCGCAAGTGCATGCGTAACTGCATCTTAAATCTGGCCCCAGGTTCGCAAGTGCATGCGTAACCGCTTCGTAAATCTGGCCCCCCTGAAGGCGGAGTACCTACCTGGAGGAGTGGAAGGCGGCGCTCACACCGGAGAGCTTGGCGGAGAAGGCGTGAGGGGCATTGTGGAGGAGTGAGGGGGTGCTCTTGGCCGGCACTAGAGACGGCGAAGACGCCCCCCCAGGGGTCACTAGCGACTCGGCGAAGGACGTGAGACTTTCCGCCGACGGACACCGCGGGAGGGGCGACCGCCGCGAGGTCCTGGCGCCTGTGCCCCTGATCAGGGCGTTCTCGGGCGTCCCCTGCGACGCCCTGGAGGGGCTTCGGCCCTCCGGTGCCGCCGAGGGGCTGGTGGCCTCCTCCGAGGTGTCCCGAGTGCCGCTTGAAGGTTGAGTGTCAGGGGGCCGCCACGAGCACCGCCGCTCAAGGGTGACTTCACCACTGTAGGGGAGAGAGAGAAATATTGTATTAGAATACATACTCATAATCCGCTACAGGTAATTCACAAGGCAACAATGTGTGTGACTAGAGAACATGGACCCAACACGGACCGTCACAGCTATACATAACATGTGCACAAACCCACAAGGGCCGTGATGAGGGTCCGAACTTACGCCCGGGATGATCCCAGACGCTGCCTTAGTCGCCCGGATCATCCCGGGCGTAGGTTCGAATCCTCATCACGGCCCTTGTGGATTTGTTCATTTGATGCATCACGCTATTGTGATTTGTGTGTGTATAATATGTGAAGTATAACCCGTATAGGTGAGAGTTGTACTCGTCTAGTTGTACTTATGGGGGGGGGGGGTTGAGCTCTGGCTCTTTGGTCCCGCCTTTCAGGTGTCAATCAACTGTGTAGCCTCGGCATAACATGCCGACAAGATGTGGGGTGAGCGGCTAACGTCCTCGCCTCGCACCAGAGAGACCTGGGTTCGAGTCTTGGGCAAGACAGAATCTATTATACACGTTTCCTTTCACCTAGTGCCTCTATTTACGTAGTATTTAAATAGGTCGCTGGGAGTTAGCCAGTTGTAGTGGGTTGCATCCTGGGATATGTCAGTAGCTGGCCCATGGGGGACCTGGGTAAGATTAACTGCAGGCTTCCTGTCCCCAACAAAGAATCCCACACCCACCCCAGCCCTACACCCACACCACAATCCACCCTCGCCCACACCACAATCCACCCTCACCCACCTTAAGCCATAAAACTTACACCCTCTTAACAAGACACCACAAACCAACCTACACCAGCACCACCAAACAAGACCCTGCCTGCCTCACCAACCACAAACACCCCACCCAAGGCCCGTACACAAACACGGGCGGGACGGAGAGGGAGGGGAAGAATGAATACGCCCCCCCCCCCTGGTAATGGCGCGGAAACTGTAGAGAACGGGGCGGCCGGCCGGGGGCGTCATACAAAGACCTCTTCCCGAAGGCGGGAAAGACATGGAGGATATTATCATGGCGTGAAGACCATCCATAATCCCCAGGTCGGCCGTCGCCTCACACGTCGCCCTCACCCGCAACGTCCATCACAATCACTCAAAATACCCGGAAATTCCACTCCCTGGCGCTTATGGAGGCCGAGAGATCTGGAAATGATAGGCACGACTACGAGACGAACCGTTAGGCGGTGCGAGGCTTTTCCAGCTGTCTGGAGCCATCACGCAGCAACTTTATGTATTGACTATTTGCCATTAAGTAAATCTCAGTCAGGTGTGTGTGGGGGAGGGGGGGATGGTGAGGAGGTGTAGGGGGGTGAGGCATGTGTGTATATTTGTTTACTATTTGGGTTTGCTGAATCGGGAAGTTAGCTCTTGGCCCCGTTAGCCACGGGGGCTACAGGCCACGTTAGCTCCACGGCCCTAGCCTGGACCCGACCTCCTACCACGGCACTAGCCTGGACCCGGCCTCCCATCACGGCCCTAGCCTGGGACCGGCCTACCACCACGGCCCTAGCCTGGGACCGGCCACCGCAGAAACACGTTTTTATCACTTAAAACATGCCGACGGTATCTCTATATTTTGCCCGTGAAGATGAATTTATTGGGTAGCGTCACTCATCCTGTGAGTGAACACACCGCCACACTGAAGGAGCAAGGATAGAGGACAAGGATAGGGGAGACAAGGATAGGGGAGACAAGGATAGAAGATACAAGGATAGGGGAGGCACGGCTGCGTCTAAGAGACGCAAGCTGAGTGAGGGAGAAAGATGTGAACCAATCAAGGACTACACAAGGTAAGGGAGAGCGAGCCGAATGCCTCCGATCCCGGGTCTTGAAAAATATAGCAACGGACCAAAATAATTTAGCTTTAACAGGATATGCTGGATTCGAGGCTCCGGGGAGGACCAGGATGCGGTTATCCACAAGCCGGGAGATTCTCCAGGCATTATTATCCCTCCCGAAGATAATAGGAGGTTCACACACTTGCCTCACCCCCCACATTATTGATGTTACAGAACGTCAGTCTGTTTGTCCAAGGCCAGACGCGGAGGGCTAGTCTCACCCAAATTCGCAGGATGAATAGTTTGTGGTATGGGACAGACATAGGCTAGTTAGGATAGGTCTAAGTAAAAGCCCTCAAGAAATATTTAAAAATTATACAGACCCTCAACCCCCACAGGCCATTTTCATGACGTGTGAAATATGTCGTGTGATTTCCATGGAGTTGTTAATACAATGAAAAAAAAAGAAATGGAACAAGAAGAAAGGCAAAAGCAAAATGTGAAAAGAAAAGCAATCTCAGACCCATATAGTAGTTTCAGTCCTTACCTGCTTGCCCCCTTGTATGGGGAAGGGGGGTGAGGGGGGGATTCAATTTCAATAATATCAATTCATTATTATTCTAGCATGTTTTGTCTACTGGGTGGAGGGTTAAAATGAGAGAGAGAGAATGGGAGAGATGGAGAGAGGTGCCTCATGTTAGCCCATACGAAGCAGTCCTTGTATTGCCCCTTACAAGACATGTCTGACCTTATCTTGAAACAACCCAACGATGTCACATCAATAATGTTCTCTGTTGATCTGAATCTCCCACGAACTGTCATTACAGTATCCCACAGTAGCAAAGGTCCCCAGGGGGACCTCCCACAGAAGATGGTGACCCCCTGACTGTGGAGGAGATTTCTCCCACACTCTCCCACGTCACCGTCGGCCACAGAGCGTCCAAGGATAACTCCCCACTTCTCACCATTACCCATTGTCCCCATGACGGAGCTATTCCCCCCCCCCTCCTTCCCTACCTGCACACACACACACACACACACAGTTTCAAGTGTAGATATGATAAGAGCCCAATAGGCTCAGGAACCTGTACATCTGTTCATTGACGGTTGAGAGGCGGGACCAAAGAGCCAGAGCTCAACCCCCGCAAGCACAATTAGGCGAGTACACACACACACACACACACACACACACACACACACATTGCCCCCTCCCCCCCCCCTCTTCAATAAATCTCTGCCCGTTCTTGGAACACAAACACTAGCCACTTCCTCGGCTTGAAAAATAACACCTCTCACCGGCTTTAACCAATCCGACCAATCCGTTAAAAAACGTGTCCCAATCAGCACGAGTTAAAGCGCCGTAATACTGACGACTTCTGCTCGCCGGGGCCTCGATGGGTGAGGTGGGTTGTTGGGGTTTGTACGTTTCTGGTTAGGCCAAATCAGTTGCAATTTTAACGGAGTTGCAAATTGGAAGAGAACGTGCAATATTTCCTGTGCGCCAGAGGGATATACACACAAATCATCAGGCCTGCCAACGTTAACGGCTTCGTTATCACGAAGCCGTTACGCAAGCACTTACGAACCCGGGGCCAGATTCACGAAGCCGTTACGCAAGCACTTACGAACCCGGGGCCAGATTCACGAAGCCGTTACGCAACCACTTACGAACCCGGGGCCAGATTCACGAAGCCGTTACGCAAGCACTTACGAACCCGGGGCCAGATTCACGAAGCCGTTACGCAAGCACTTACGAACCCGGGGCCAGATTCACGAAGCCGTTACGCAAGCACTTACGAACCTGTACAACTTTTCTCAATCTTTGGCGGCTTTGTTTACAATTATTAGACAGTTAATGAGCTCCGAAGCACCAGGAGGCTGTTTATAACAATAACAACAGTTGATTGGCAAGTTTTCATGCTGGTAAACTGTTTAATAAATGTAACCAAAGCCGTCAAAGATTGAGGAAAGATGTACACGTTCGTAAGTGCTTGCGTAACTGCTTCGTGAATCTGGCTACAGGCCTGCAGCTTGTTAGAGATACCATCAATACCACCCAAGGGGCTAGCCACTCCTGGGGGGTTATCTTGAGATGATTTCGGGGCTTTAGTGTCCCCGCGGCCCGGTCCTCGACCAGGCCTCCACCCCCCAGGAAGCAGCCCGTGACAGCTGACTAACACCCAGGTACCTATTTTACTGCTAGGTAACAGGGGCATAGGGTGAAAGAAACTCTGCCCATTGTTTCTCGCCGGCGCCTGGGATCGAACCCAGGATCACAAGTCCAGCGTGCTGTCCGCTCGGCCGACCGGCTCCCCGGGGGGAGGAGGATAGGGAATGGGACAGGCGACGGAAGGAGAGATAGAGATAGAAAGAACAGATGGAAGTGGGAGGGAGGAAAAGTTAAGATTAATGTGTTTGAGTTGCTATCTTAAGGAGGAAATAGTGGTTGGGAAGAGTGGGTTGTTTGTGAGATAAGAATGTGTCTTGTGGTCTCCTGACCACTTCCGGACCGCAAGGAACTATAAGACACGCAGGGGGGGGGGGAGAAAGAAAACTATCAGGGAAAGCGCCAAGCCATTACAACTATATAGCACTGGGAAGGGGGGTCAGAATTTGGGATGGGACGGAGGGGAAAGGAATGGTGCCCAACCACTTGTGGACGGCCGGGGATTGAACGCCGACCTGAATGAAGCGAGACCGTCGCTCTACCGTCCAGCCCAAGTGGATGGACGAGGGGGGGGGGGGAGGAGTAGGAAGTTCAATAAAACTTAATAGATCTTAATAGATCAGTGAAATCTGCAATAGCTAGCCATCTATTGTCGCACTTGAGCGGCTGTACAAGAGCCGCCTCACATCTATGGATCCCATACAATATGGCACCACTCCTGTGGCAGGTAAGTCCACTACGGGCTCACCATAGCCCGTGCTACTTGCCTCGCTCCTGTGCCAGGTAAGTCCACTACGGGCTCACTATAGCCCGTGCTACTTGGAACTTACTCCGAGTAGTTGAATCTATAACAACAACGATACAATACATTCAGCAGACTTTTCATTATGCCCCCCTTGTCCTATGGAGGTGTGGGGGGGGGAGGGAAGGAGGATGTGGGGGGAGGGGGGGAATGTGAGGCAGGAGTGTGGCAGGGGCCTGACCACACCTTGGGAGGGATGTGGTCTCCCCTGAAGCGTGAGACCGCTTCATGCAGGTCGGCGTTCAATCCCCGACCGTCCAACAAGTGCTTGGGCACCATTCCTTCCCTCCGGCCCATCCCAAATTCTGAACCCCCAGTGCTATATAGTCGTAATGGCTTAGCGCTTTCCCCCTGATATTTCCCTCCCTCCATAAGAGTCATAACTGGTTTAAAAGAGAATTTGATCAACCTGGCTGTGATTTATGCGTCAGATTTGCGAGCAGCGGCGTCTAACAGGCTGGTTGATCAGGTTGAGACTGGACACTCCACACCCCCCCCCCCCATTCTTCGGCCTCGATGGGTCTGATGGGTTGCTCGGCTTTGTATGTTTGTGCTCAGGCTAAAACAGTTGCTTTTGTTACGGAGTGGCTAATGGCGACAACCTGCTGGCTGATGATAAAGGATCAATACGACAACCCGTTCTCGCACTTTCTTACAGTCAATATTGACTTATTACTAAGACTTCTATTGACATATATACTAAGAAGGTTAGGTAAGGTCGGTGTTTTCTATGAAGCTTTTCAAGGTAAACTAGTATGTTTAGTATGTCACATATGCACGTATTTAATAAGTCAATATTGACTGTAAGAAAGTGCGAGAACGGGTTGAATACGAATACACAAACAACTCACCAACACAGCCCCACACAAACAACACACACACACAAACAACACACACACACACAAACACAGCCCCACACAAACAACACACACAAACACAGCCCCACACAAACAACACACACACACAAACACAGCCCCACACAAACAACACACACAAACACAGCCCCACACAAACAACACACACACACAAACACAGCCCCACACAAACAACACACACAAACACAGCCCACACAAACAACACACACAAACACAGCCCCACACAAACAACACACACAAACACAGCCCCACACAAACAACGCAGCCGTTGAAAAAAAAGTAGGCATCGAGCCTAGGCGAATTACATCTGTTGTCAAGACAAAGAAACTGGAGTCCAGTAGACCGCTACATTGATTGTGCGCCATGGGGGGAGGGGGAAGAGGGGGGGATGGGGGGGAGCAATGGGGGGTTAGAGAAAAGTCCACAAGTTACCAATAACCAAAGTCCGGATAACAGTAAGCTTGTTAAGACCAAGAACAATGCACAAACCTCACAGGATGAACAACCCAGCGGGTTTTCTTCCTATTGGGGAAGTGTTGTACATGCTGCTATGGCGGTGTGTCCACTCACAGGATGAGTGGCGCTGCCCAATACTGTCACTATGGCGGTGTGTCCACTCACAGGATGAGTGGCGCTGCCCAATACTGTCACTATGGCGGTGTGTCCACTCACAGGATGAGTGGCGCTGCCCAATACTGTCACTATGGCGGTGTGTCCACTCACAGGATGAGTGGCGCTGCCCAATACTGTCACTATGGCGGTGTGTCCACTCACAGGATGGGTGGCGCTGCCCAATACTGTCACTATGGCGGTGTGTCCACTCACAGGATGAGTGGCGCTGCCCAATACTGTCACTATGGCGGTGTGTCCACTCACAGGATGAGTGGCGCTGCCCAATACTGTCACTATGGCGGTGTGTCCACTCACAAGATGAGTGGCGCTGCCCAATATTGTCACTATGGCGGTGTGTCCACTCACAAGATGAGTGGCGCTGCCCAATACTGTCACTATGGCGGTGTGTCCACTCACAGGATGAGTGGCGCTGCCCAATACTGTCACTATGGCGGTGTGTCCACTCACAGGATGAGTGCCGCTGCCCAATACTGTCACTATGGCGGTGTGTCCACTCACAGGATGAGTGGCGCTGCCCAATACTGTCACTATGGCGGTGTGTCCACTCACAGGATGAGTGACGCTGCCCAATACTGTCACTACGGCGGTGTGTCCACTCACAGGATGAGTGGCGCTGCCCAATACTGTCACTATGGCGGTGTGTCCACTCACAGGATGAGTGACGCTGCCCAATACTGTCACTATGGCGGTGTGTCCACTCACAGGATGAGTGGCGCTGCCCAATACTGTCACTATGGCGGTGTGTCCACTCACAGGATGAGTGACGCTGCCCAATACTGTCACTACGGCGGTGTGTCCACTCACAGGATGAGTGGCGCTGCCCAATACTGTCACTATGGCGGTGTGTCCACTCACAGGATGAGTGACGCTGCCCAATACTGTCACTATGGCGGTGTGTCCACTCACAGGATGAGTGCCGCTGCCCAATACTGTCACTATGGCGGTGTGTCCACTCACAGGATGAGTGACGCTGCCCAATACTGTCACTATGGTGGTGTGTCCACTCACAGGATGAGTGGCGCTGCCCAATACTGTCACTATGGCGGTGTGTCCACTCACAGGATGAGTGACGCTGCCCAATACTGTCACTATGGCGGTGTGTCCACTCACAGGATGAGTGGCGCTGCCCAATACTGTCACTATGGCGGTGTGTCCACTCACAGGATGAGTGACGCTGCCCAATACTGTCACTACGGCGGTGTGTCCACTCACAGGATGAGTGGCGCTGCCCAATACTGTCACTATGGCGGTGTGTCCACTCACAGGATGAGTGACGCTGCCCAATACTGTCACTATGGCGGTGTGTCCACTCACAGGATGAGTGCCGCTGCCCAATACTGTCACTATGGCGGTGTGTCCACTCACAGGATGAGTGACGCTGCCCAATAAACTCGCCCCTCGGGGCAAAATTGAAATTCAAAGCACAAACCTCAATGGACATATTTGCAACTTTTCTCTCTTGGTCCGAGCAGACGCCTGAAGGCTGAGGGAACAGCGCTCGGGATTCGTAGTCCTGAGGTTCCGGATTCGATCCCCGGCGGAGGCGGAAACAAATTGCCAGAGTTTCTTTCACACTGATGCCCCCCTGTTCACCAAGCAGTAAATAGGTACCTGGGAGTTAGACAGCTGCTACGGGCTGCTTCCTGGGGATGTGTAACAAAAAAAAGAGGCCTGGTCGAGGACCGGGCCGCGAAGACGCTAAGCCCCGAAATCAATTCAAGATACCATGGAAAATAATAACTATTTCGATAACATAACGATTAATAGTTGATGATGAGTTAGTTAACTTTACACCCCACTGTTGCAGGTGTAGGCCACTCTACACCCCACTGTTGCAGGTGTAGGCCACTCTACACCCCACTGTTGCAGGTGTAGGCCACTCTACACCCCACTGTTGCAGGTGTAGGCCACTCTACACCCCACTGTTGCAGGTGTAGGCCACTCTACACCCCACTGTTGCAGGTGTAGGCCACTCTACACCCCACTGTTGCAGGTGTAGGCCACTCTACACCCCACTGTTGCAGGTGTAGGCCACTCTACACCCCACTGTTGCAGGTGTAGGCCACTCTACACCCCACTGTTGCAGGTGTAGGCCACTCTACACCCCACTGTTGCAGGAGTAGGCCACTCTACACCCCACTGTTGCAGGAGTAGGCCACTCTACACCCCACTGTTGCAGGTGTAGGCCACTCTACACCCCACTGTTGCAGGTGTAGGCCACTCTACACCCCACTGTTGCAGGTGTAGGCCACTCTACACCCCACTGTTGCAGGTGTAGGCCACTCTACACCCCACTGTTGCAGGTGTAGGCCACTCTACACCCCACTGTTGCAGGTGTAGGCCACTCTACACCCCACTGTTGCAGGTGTAGGCCACTCTACACCCCACTGTTGCAGGTGTAGGCCACTCTACACCCCACTGTTGCAGGTGTAGGCCACTCTACACCCCACTGTTGCAGGTGTAGGCCACTCTACACCCCACTGTTGCAGGTGTAGGCCACTCTACACCCCACTGTTGCAGGTGTAGGCCACTCTACACCCCACTGTTGCAGGTGTAAGCCACTCTACACCCCACTGTTGCAGGTGTAGGCCACTCTACACCCCACTGTTGCAGGTGTAGGCCACTCTACACCCCACTCAATATCAAGGGCCCAAGACTGTTCAACACCCTCCCTCTACACATTAGAAGCTGCTGCTGTTTATGATGTGCTACTTGGAACAAAAAGTTCCAAGTAGCACGGGCTATGGTGAGCCCGTAGAGGTGGTCTATATAAGAGGCGTAACTGGTCGACCTCTCACGGTGTTCAAAACAGAACTTGATCATAAAAACACCTTTAAACGATACGTGATCAAGCAGGCTGTGATTCATACGTCAGGCTGCAAGCAACCGGGTCCAAGAGCCTGATTAACAGAAGCAAAATTTCGGAGACCGGGCTTTTAGAACCCTACCCTGGAAACACAAACCGTAACTGTCTATTTTCCGCTTGTTACAACTTGTAATAAAGTTGTTACATCTTGGCTTAACGTGTTTATGACGTATTGGAACGTTGTTACAACTTGCTATATTGGTTGTTATAACTGGTTAGGTGGTGTTTAAACATGTTCGAACCTTGTAACAAACGTCGTAGTTTCGGTGTTTTTGGTGGGTAGTTACTACCACCACTGGAGTACACCCTACCACCAACACCACCACTGGAGTACACCCCACCACCAACACCACCACTGGAGTACACCCCACCACCAACACCACCACTGGAGTACACCCCACCACCAACACCACCACTGGAGTACACCCTACCACCAACACCACCACTGGAGTACACCCTACCACCAACACCACCACTGGAGTACACCCTACCACCAACACCACTGGAGTACACCCTACCACCACCACCACTGGAGTACACCCCACCACCAACACCACCACTGGAGTACACCCTACCAACACCACCACTGGAGTACACCCTACCACCACCAACACCGCCACCACTGGAGTACAGAGCAACACCTCCAAACATGGACAGATCAACCACGCCCATTACCAATCACTTGCTACAGCCACGATACAAAAAATCTACAGTGACAGAGTACCGAAGTAGTCAGCGCTGCGCCTCATCCACTGCGTGACTCAGCGAACACATTACAGACTCAGGTACTAACATTATCACTCTCGGTGGAGCAGCCACATCTAGTACAAGGTCTCCGGACGCCACTCCCCCGACGGAAAGAAAGTCCACTGCCCTGAGAATATCGCTGTGTACTGCGTTCCCAGCGCGCACGAGGCCGCCAGCGCATGAGAATACGAGTCTATCAAGGTATACGAAGTCAATTTCCTCAGCGCCAGCGGCAAGGACAGTATAAGAGATAGGGGAAAGCGGAAGAAATGGCGGGAAGAGATGGTGTGAGGAGCCTATGGTGCTCCCCGCGTGCTGGGAACGTCACACAAAGGAACGTCACCCTACACACACTAACCTAACCCCACGCTGCTCTCCTCAATGGGAATGACGACCCACAAGACAAAAATAGGTAGGAGCCGTGCACCAGCCGCCCCCCCCCCCTCACACCTACACCACAGGTCTTATGGGAGAGAGACTTCGAGTCACGAAGAGCCGTAGCTGGGAAGACCTCGAACTCCTCCGACCCCTGGAGCGTACCCCAACGCTGTGGGCATCTGGACCCTCTTGTTGTTAGTTATAGATTCAGCTACTAGGGACAAAAAGTGCCAAGTAGCACGGGCTATGGTGAGCCCGTAGTGGACTTACCTGGCACAGGCGCGGGGCTGTAACTTTTTTTTTATCTTTTTTTTCACCAGGCTGGGGGAGGTGGTGACAGCCATCCACCAGGCTGGGGGAGGTGGTGACAGCCATCCACCAGGCTGGGGGAGAAGGTGGTGGTGACAGCCATCCACCAGGCTGGGGGAGAAGGTGGTGGTGACAGCCATCCACCAGGCTGGGGGAGAAGGTGGTGGTGACAGCCATCCACCAGGCTGGGGGAGGAGGTGGTGGTGACAGCCATCCACCAGGCTGGGGGAGGTGGTGGTGACAGCCATCCACCAGGCTGGGGGAGGTGGTGGTGGCGGCAGGCAGCTCTCACAAGCACACCAATCATCAAGAAGCAACACAGGAAAAGCTGTGATCAACTTACACAATAGTGGCGGCTGTAGCCACTCGTCACGTTGCGCAAGGCGCGCGCTCTCTCTCTCTCTCTCCCCGTCATGATATAACTTTTATATCTACACAGCAATTGTGTACAAACGTGTATGTGCGCGTTACGTAACATTACGCGCGCACATACAAACACGTGGGAGTGCAGAGACGGACAGACGGACACACGGACACACACACTCACACGCCTCGTAGCCTGGTGGATAGCGCGCAGGACTCGTAATTCTGTGGCGCGGGTTCGATTCCCGCACGAGGCAGAAACAAATGGGCAAAGTTTCTTTCACCCTAAGTGCCCCCGTTACCTAGCAGTAAATAGGTACCTGGGAGTTAGTCAGCTGTCACAGGCTGCTTCCTGGGGTGTGTGTGTGGTGTGGGGAAAAAAAAAGTAGTTAGTAAACAGTTGATTGACAGTTGAGAGGCGGGCCGAAAGAGCAAAGCTCAACCCCCGCTAAACACAACTAGTAAACACAACTAGTAAACACACACACACACGTTACTCGAGACCGCGTGGCCAGGAGCAGCCTGGTAAACCGCTGTACCCTAACTTCACCTTAATAGGTTCCTCACGCTTGTCGTAAGGTGGTTCTTAGGCTCCAACCTCCGGCTCGTCCTACACGCGAGGTTCTCACGGGCCGAGGCTCCACGAGGTTCCTTATAGGAAAAATAACCTTTGAGTTGTGAAGTTTCCAAGCTGGTAAACTGTTTACCCCCCCCCCCCCCTCCGCCCACCTTCCCATGATTAGGGAGTCTCTTGAGGTTATCTTGAGATGATTTCGGGGCTTTGCGTCCCCGCGGCCCGGTCCTCGACCAGGCCTCCTTTTTGTTACACATCACCCAGGAAGCAGCCCGTAGCAGCTGTCTATCTCCCAGGTACCTATTTACTGCTAGGTGAACAGGGGGCATCAGGGTGAAAGAAACATTTTGCCCATTTGTCGCCGCCTCCATTTGTCGACAGCTGAGTGGACAGCGCTTCGGATTCTTAGTCCTGAGGTTCTGGGTTCGATCCCCGGTTAAGGCGGAAACAAATGGGTACTTTTTTCATCCTGATGCACCTGTTCACCTAGTAGTAAATAGGTACCTTGGTGAGGGAGCAGGAAGTTAGTGAGGGGTGATGGTAGACGGTGGGGGGGGGGGGGACAGGAAGGTACTGTCCTGCCAGGGGGGGACGCCCCCCCCCCCTCGCCACTCTTCCCCCCCCCCTAATAACGCCATTAATGTTGATGATATTCCCACCTTAATCTCTTCATCCGCTCCACTTGCCACTCGGCTCGAACGAACACACACACATCTTTCAACTCGTGCTTCTGTTTACCCAGCTGTAAATAGGTACCCGAGAGATATAAATCAACTGTGGGCTGAACCCTACGGATGGTCAATAGTTAAAGTTATAGTTGCACGCACGCACGCAGGCACGCACGCAGGCACGCGCACACACACGCACGCACGCACACACACACACACACACACACACACACACACACACACACACACACACACACACACACACACGTGTGTGTGTCGACCAAAGAGCCAGAGCTCAATCCTCGCAAGCACAACTACGTAAGTACATATCCATCCATCCATCTTGAAGGTTACCTTGAGGTGATTTCGGGGCTTAGCGTCCCCACGGCCCGGTCGTCGACCAGTCCTCCTCATTGCTGGACTGGTCAACCAGGCTGACGACTCCTTATCTAGACCTACGACACACTATTTCATGTCAGCAGTCTTCAAGCCCCTTCAAGACGTCTTCCCTAAGCTGTCTTAGACAAAGGTCAAAGCAAATTTTGAGGGAATAACATCCATTTTGAATACCTTGGAAGGATAAACAATCATTAAACAATACCCTAAATTGATTGTATTAAGTAATAAGAGGTTATCTTGAGATGATTTCGGGGCTTTAGTGTCCCCGCGGCCCGGTCCTCGACCAGGCCTCCACCCCCAGGAAGCAGCCCGTGACAGCTGACTAACACCCAGGTACCTATTTTACTGCTAGGTAACAGGGGCATAGGGTGAAAGAAACTCTGCCCATTGTTTCTCGCCGTTGCCCGGGATCGAACCCGGGACCACAGGATCACGTGTCCAGCGTGCTGTCCGCTCGGCCCCCTAAGGTGTTGGGGACCAATGCAACAGACGACCCCCCCAGCTGAAAAGGTGGGTCCCAAGAACTGGAGTTCAACAGCATTAAACAACAGATACATTATCATGACCAAACCCCACATCAGATGATGAGGCGACGACGACGTTTCGGTCCGTCGTGGACCATTGACAATCTACTTGAGGTCCAGGACGGACCAAGTCGATTGTCAATGCTCCAGGATGGACCGAAACGTGGTCGTCGTCTCCATCTTCTGGCGTGTGGTTCAGCCATCATATCTTCATCATATATGTCATCATATCAGTCATCATATCTTCAGCCACGTTATTGTGACTCCTCGTCTGCAACAGATACATCAGGCAGTTGCCGGTTGGAGAGGCGAGGCCCAGGAGCTAAGAGCTGGATCCTGCAGGCACAAACAAGCGAAAGCACAAACGGCCCGGGCTCGGGGGAGTAGTAGAACTCTCGAAATCCTCCTCAGGTATGCTCCAGGTAGAAGCATACACAGGTAACGTGTGATATCTCTGATGTATTTGTCCCGTGACTAAATTTCTTAATCATTGCCAGTGCAGGATAGGTTATCTTGAGGTTATCTTGAGATGATTTCGGGGCTTAGCATCCCCGCGGCCCGGTCATAAACATTGGATTATGGTCCCCCCCCTCTATGAACCACTGGTGATCCCCTAATTAGTAATTATCAATGCTCTTTTAGTTACTAATGTGTTATAGGGTGGTGGCGGCCGATGGTCCTCTTTTGAACTGAGATTAAGCATTTCCTTGAAAATATCATTAGTTCTGTCTTGGTTGATCTAACGCGGCCTGATCGAGGACCGGGCCGCGGAGACGTTGAGCCCCGAAATCATCACAGGGTTCATCAAGGTCCTGCGCGAGACGAGTATTACCAGGCTACACTCAACGGTAAATGTTGTTTACGCTTGTTTACACTTAATTATTGTTTAAGGAAATATATTTAGGAGTACCAGTGTGTATATTTACAGTGGTACAGTGGTGCCAGGGAGGGGGGTTACAATGGTGCCAGGTGTTACACAGTCACAACATGGCGCTCAAACTCCCACATACTCCACAAAGCACAAGGGTGGGGTCCCAGGGGGTCAAAGATCCCCCCCCCACACACACATAATTACGCACTAAACACCGCCTCCCCCCCCCCCCCCACACACACACTGTCGGAAAGCGGTGAAAAATGGGCATCCCTCAACCTGCGCTTTCTAAGAACGATGTTTTGTTTTGTCTTGAACCAATTATTTTTTAAGACGCCGAGGAAAGGAGAAAGTGGCAATGAACGCCACTTTTAACCTACACTTTGGTTAATACACACACATACATACACATACATACACATATACACATACATACACAGTGATGTGGTGGAGGCTGACTCCATACACACTTCCAAGTGTAGATATGATAGAGCCCAGTAGGCTCAGGAACCTGTACACCTGTTGATTGACGGTTGAGAGGCGGGACCAAAGAGCCAGAGCTCAACCACCGCAAGCACAATTAGGTGAGTACAGCGGGGTGACTTCCCTACCCTGTGGTGGAAGTTGTTTCAGATTTAGCTACTCAGAACGAAGTGTCCATGTAGCACGGGCTAAGGCGAGCCCGTAACCCTCCCTACCGGGTCTTGTACACAACTATTATATTAACCAGCGGGTCGGGGTAAAAACGGGTGACCGTGTGACCAAGAGGGAGGCAAAACAGTGATCTACTGGCCCAACTTGCGACCTGCTGCTCTTGTGGTAATCGTTCGCAGCAGCTCCTCCGCCAACTCTCACCCTCCCTCAACCCAGCCAACCTTCAACCCTACCTTCCATCAACTCCCCACCCACTTGGGCTGGACGGTAGAGCGACGGTCTCGCTTCATGCAGGTCGGCGTTCAATCCCCCGACCATCCAAGTGGTTGGGCACCATTCCTTCTCTCGTCCCATCCCAAATCCATATCCTGACCCCTTCCCAGTGCTATATAGTTGTAATGGCTTGGCGCTTTCCAGTGATAGCTCCCTTCCTTTCCCCACCCCCACTTAAGCCAGAAAGTCATTCTCTACGATATATTCATGTCTATCATCCGTCTATCATCCGTCTATCACCTGTCATCTTTTGTTCACTTTAGACATTCTTTACTCTTAGTCAATTTTCTTGGAATCTTGTATGTTGTTATCATGTCTCTGCTGTTTCTTCTTCCCTCCCATGTGACGAGTTCCTGTTAATTTAGTCCTCGTCAGTCTCCTCTAAGACTGAGGTTATATTGAGATGGTTTCGTGGCTTAGCGTCCCCGTGGCCCGGTCCTGGACCAGGCCTCCTTTTTGTTACACACCCCCAGGAAGCAGCCCGTAGCAGCTGTCTAACTCCCAGGTACCTATTTACTGCTAGATGAACAAAGGCATCAGGCTGAAAGAAACTCTGCCCATTTGTTTCCGCCGGCGCAGGGAATCGAACCCCCGGTCCACAGGACTACGTATCCAGCGTGCTGTCCATTCAGCCACCAGGCGCACAGTGCCTGGACGCGCACCCCCACGTGTATTCACCTAGTTGTGCTTGCGGGGGTTGAGCTGTGGCTCTTTGGTCCCGCGTCTCAACAGTCAATCAACTGGTGTACAGATTCCTGAGCCTACTGGGCTCTATCATACTTATATCTGAAACTGGCAAGGTGCGTGTGCGTGGAGGTGCGTGCGTGGAGGTGCGTATACGTGGTGCGTGCGAGCGTGCGTGCATATACAAGCCTGCGGCTGGGGGTGCGGACTGGCACACACACACCTGCTAGGCGTCGGGCTGTCACTCACCGCAGAAACACAAACACGGCAGCTCAGCGTGAACAAAGGTTATGTAGTGGCAAGTTTCCCCGGTGGCCAAACCCAGTCCACAGCGCCCACGGCCCGTGACCGCCCGCTCCCTCTCTTCCACTGACGTCTCCTAACACCAGCTCCTTACGGGGTGGAAGGCAGCTCCTTGGGGGGTGGAAGGCAGCTCCTTGGGGGGTGGAAGGCAGCTCCTTGGGGGGTGGAAGGCAGCTCCTTGGGGGGTGGAAGGCAGCTCCTTGGGGGGGTGGAAGGCAGCTCCTTGGGGGGGTGGAAGGCAGCTCCTTGGGGGGTGGAAGGCAGCTCCTTAGGGGGGTGGAAAGCCCTGCCCTAAGAGTACTTCCCTATCAGTGACGACGGATACGTAGGCCTGCCGGCCGCTCCAAGCAACAGCCTTGTTGGTCATCACACGAGAGGTCTGACCCACGCCGGGCTTGGGGGAGCAAAACTCTAGAACCCATCCCAGGTATATTCCAGGTAAATGGGGGAGTGGAGTCTGGCTCTTATGTCCATCTTCTTGAGGTTATCTTGAGATGATTTCGGAGCTTTAGTGTCCCCGTCCTCGACCAGGCCTCCACCCCCAGGAAGCAGCCCGTGAGAGCTGACTAACACCCAGGTACCTATTTTACTGCTAGGTAACAGGGGCATAGGATGAAAGAAACTCTGCCCATTGTTTCTCGCCGGCGCCTGGGATCGAACCCAGGACCACAGGATCACGCGTCCAGTGTTCTGTCCGCTCAGCCACCGTGGTTCCACTACCACGACCATGTCTCAGCCAACGCCAGGCTGGCTAGTTCGGACATGTGTACATAATATCAATTTTCCTCGATAACTGTGTACGTTTGTGAGCGTATCGTACACATGTAGATTCCTGTAGAGTTATTGAACCGCCACTGCTATCACAAACAGTTCCGAGGATCAGCGTCCCCGCGGCCCAGTCTCTGACCTGGGGCCAGATTCATATAGCGGTTACGCAAGCACTTACGAACGCGCACATCTTTCCTCAATCTTTGACGGCTTTGGTTACATTTATTAAACAGTTTACAAGCATGAAAACTTGCCAATCAACTGTTGTTATTGTTATAAACAGCCTCCTGGTGCTTCGGAGCTCATTAACTGTTTAATAATTGTAAACAAAGCCGCCAAAGACTGAGAAAAGATGGACAGGTTCGCAAGTGCTTGCGTAACTGCTTTGTGAATCTGGCCTCAGGGCTCCTGGTCAACCAGACTGTTGGACGCGGCTGCTCGCAGCCTGATGCATCAATAACAGCCTGCTAGTGAATCGTCCAAGACCACATCACAATGTGATCCACTACACACGTTGACCCGGGCTACATACATACATACATACCATACATACATACATACATACATACATACATACATACATGTTGTGACTTCTAGCCAACATCTTAGCGTACTCTCGATGACTTTCACGAAGTGTCATGTCTAGGATATCGTTCAATAGAGTCTTATAGGTAACCTCCTTTGCGTAGCGGAGTCAAGCTATCTTTCTTCACGGTGTCAGGGGATGTCAACGGTGACTTGGCCTGAGACGGGGTTACACCGTCGACGTCACTATAACCTTGCACGACAGAGGGCGAGGTGCACGGTACAGAGAGAGAGAGAGAGAGAGAGAGAGCGGTACACACACACACACACACACACACACACACACACACACACACACACACACACACACACACACACACACACGGTACAAGGCGCTACACTCCCGCCAGCACAGGAGACTGGGGCAGTAAGTGGGGTCTTCCTGTGCTGGATAAACCACATATAATGTTGGAAATTCTCAACAACAACAACACAAACGTTCTTCCCAGTGAACGTTTCTGGCCAGGCCAACACGAACGTTCTTCCCAGTGAACGTTTCTGGCCAGGCCAACACGAACGTTCTTCCCAGTGAACGTTTCTGGCCAGGCCAACACGAACGTTCTTCCCAGTGAACGTTTCTGGCCAGGCCAACACGAACGTTCTTCCCAGTGAACGTTTCTGGCCAGGCCAACACGAACGTTCTTCCCAGTGAACGTTTCTGGCCAGGCCAACACAAACGTTCTTCCCAGTGAACGTTTCTGGCCAGGCCAACACAAACGTTCTTCCCAGTGAACGTTTCTGGCCAGGCCAACACGAACGTTCTTCCCAGTGAACGTTTCTGGCCGGGCCAACACAAACGTTCTTCCCAGTGAACGTTTCTGGCCAGGCCAACACGAACGTTCTTCCCAGTGAACGTTTCTGGCCGGGCCAACACAAACGTTCTTCCCAATGAACGTTTCTGGCCGGGCCAACACAAACGTTCTTCCCAGTGAACGTTTCTGGCCGGGCCAACACAAACGTTCTTCCCAGTGAACGTTTCTGGCCAGGCCAACACGAACGTTCTTCCCAGTGAACGTTTCTGGCCAGGCCAACACAAACGTTCTTCCCAGTGAACGTTTCTGGCCAGGCCAACACGAACGTTCTTCCCAGTGAACGTTTCTGGCCAGGCCAACACGAACGTTCTTCCCAGTGAACGTTTCTGGCCAGACCAACACGAACGTTCTTCCCAGTGAACGTTTCTGGCCAGGCCAACACGAACGTTCTTCCCAGTGAACGTTTCTGGCCAGGCCAACACGAACGTTCTTCCCAGTGAACGTTTCTGGCCAGGCCAACACGAACGTTCTTCCCAGTGAACGTTTCTGGCCAGGCCAACACGAACGTTCTTCCCAGTGAACGTTTCTGGCCAGGCCAACACACACTACTTCCTCACAAGTCATCATACAAGAAAATTGACCCGAACTAGGAACATAAAATGTATATGGATTTCATCGCCATACAAAAATACAATATATATATATAGAGCAAACAACAAAAATAAACCCATTGCCAAAGGAATAATATCGCCTGCAAATGCAGATAAACACATTCCTGAGAGAACATGACCATTGTAGAGGACTGGAAGGTAAGGAAGGAAGGAAGGGAGAGAATAAAGAGAGGGATGTGAAGAGAGGGAGAGAGAGGGAGGGAAAAGGAATGGACGAGGAGAGAGAGAGAATGGAGGAAGGGAGGGGGAGGGTAGGGGAAAACAACCCCCCCATTAGAAGAGGGACAGAAAGAGGTCCTTGAGTTAATATCCGGATATCCTGCGTAGAGGGCGGCGGGCCGGCCCACCTGCCACACCCAGCCCTCCCCCTCAACCCATTACCTGGCTTCGGCTCCTCAAGCCACACATACACACAGCCAGATGCCGCTAACGGCAGGCAACGGCGCCCTTACCCCCTCCCCTCCCCCCGCCCCCTGTGTATCCACGTCTATCCACGTCCCCGCTACGGTCCATCACCTACCCCGGCCACAGTCACCTCTCCGAAGACCTCTCTTGAAGCCCCACGAGAGTCGAACTCAGCTCTGACCTCCGAACACTTGCGTTCGATCCCCGCTGGCAAGACAGTTTCCGGCTACAGCCAACGCAAAAAAGGACAGAACTTGCCGCTGAGACAGGAAAGCGAGCCGGCGGACGGAAGGGGCTAAGGTGGGAAAGGTGGGGAAGGGGTGGTGGTAGGGAAGGGGGCGGAGAGCGGACATCACACCACCAATCACTTAAAGAGCGTCCCTCAACCCAGCGGTGCTCAGCTGTGACGGCGCTCAACCCAGCGATGCTCAGCTGTGACGGCGCTCAACCCAGCGGTGCTCAGCTGTGACGGCGCTCAACCCAGCGGTGCTCAGCTGTGACGGCGCTCAACCCAGCGGTGCTCAGCTGTGACGGCGCTCAACCCAGCGGTGCTCAGCTGTGACGGCGCTCAACCCAGCGGTGCTCAGCTGTGACGGCGCTCAACCCAGCGGTGCTCAGCTGTGACGGCGCTCAACCCAGCGATGCTCAGCTGTGACGGCGCTCAACCCAGCGATGCTCAGCTGTGACGGCGCTCAACCCAGCGATGCTCAGCTGTGACGGCGCTCAACCCAGCACAGCACGAGACTATAAATGAACGTGATGACCCGTCTACTCCACTGGCAAGATGTTCCTAGCTTCCTTAGCCAGGTTTGAGCGACTCTGGAAATGCAGGATCTATGTATGTTTGATGGTCCAAATGCTTCTTCACCAGTTGCATTGCTCCTGGCAGTGTGGGTTCGAGTCACTTTAGGGGTGTGAGTTTTCAGTTGCATATGGCAGCAAAACATCGAAGGACGGGACGAAGTTTTTGCTCCCTTGCTGCTTAGGAACTAATGCCATTACTGGCGGGTGTTACACAAGATGGCATCGCCAGCACACTCTTGACACCACTGAGAGGCGGGACCAAAGAGCCAAAGCTCAACCCCCGCGAGCACAAATAGGTGAATACTTACACCTCACACGCTGGACGCACAAGGGGGGGGGGGGCTAATACCTTCCTTATCTACCTTGTGGAGACTCCGGGAATCGACGGACCCGTGGCCCGGTCTCCGACCAGGCCTCCCGTCTGGTTGGTCGTCTGGTCAACCAGGCTGTTCGATGCGGCTGCTCGCAGCCTGACGTATGACTCACAGCCGGGTTGATCAGGTATTCTTTGTAGGCGTTTGTCGAGTTGTCGGGATCAGTCACCACCTACACACACACACACACACACACACACACACACACACAAGGAATCAGTCACCACCACACACACACACACACACACACACACACACACACACACACACACACACACACACACACAAGGAATCAGTCACCACCTACACACACACACACACACACACAAGGAATCAGTCACCACCTACACACACACAAGGAATCAGTCACCACCTACACCCCTCCAACACTGGACGCACCTCCCTACCTGGTGACAGTACCTCTGGCCCTGTAATCTCTGGTAACCAGCCAGTGAACGAGGCTGTGTCAGTGTCAGGGGCACCAGAATGGTGTTACAACTAGGACAGCACCACTGGTGTCAGTACTAGGCACAAGGAGAGGGCCAGCACACAGGCGGTACCACCAGTACTGGTGAAGGTACCACCAGTACTGGTGAAGGTACCACCAGTACTGGGGAAGGTACAGCCAAGGTGAGACTGTGGGCGGAGGTGTGCAGGGGTAGCAGGCTCCCACACGCCCTGACACACATTCCACCAACCACGGACGCCGCCTGTCCTACCTCAGGCCGCCCACGTGAGCTACCTGGCCGCCCACACAAGCTACCTGGCCGCCCACGTGAGCTACCTGGCTCTCCCATGAGCTAGCTGCGTTGCAAACGAGGTAGCAGGCCGCCCACGTGAACTAGTTGGTGCACTTAAGCCAACTTTGGAGCAACAGTAAGGCCTATGCAGACAAGGAGTCACAATAACGTGGCTGAAGATATGATGACCAAACCATTCACCAGAAAATGGAGAAAAACGACATTTCTGGACATTACCAAGGCCTACAGATTACACTTAGTAAAGTGTAATCTTACACTAAAGTGTAAGTTTAAGCTCTGGAGCAACAGTAAAGCACAGATACACACTTGGCAACAAACCCACTTTCGGCTTCAATGCTCAATTGAAGCCGAATGAAGGCATTCAATTCCGCTCTATGTTTAAAACAAAAATCTTGGCAACATTAAGAATGTTTCCATATACAGTACAGTGACCTCACCAGCCCCCCCCCCCCCTCGTCCACTGATAGAGTTGTCACCGTCAGAGTACAGTGACGGTCCTGACGCCAATATCAGTCACTTAGACAAGAGATATCTTTGAGGAGGCTTCAAGACGCGGGAGGTGGTCTGGCAGGGGAGGGCAGTAGACGATGCCCCCAAGGTCACAGCCCCAGACAGCCCTCCAGGCGGGGCAGGGGGGCACTAGACAGTAGTCGTCTCAAGCTGGACCCGGCGCGCCCACACACGCAAAATAAAAAATACACAAAAACACATTAACCACCATTTTCCACGAACATTACGAATGAGGAAACACATCGCCAGTTAACACACTTGGGCTAAGACCGTTGTCGATCGTTTCGTCGTCTCAAGGGTCTCGTGTCTTTGTCTCAGGGAGGAAGGAGTAGGCTGGTTCGCTCCAGCGGTGCAGGGAGACGCCACAGCTGGGAGTCAGTGGCCGCTACCTGAAGATGATCGTCTTCACAGATAAGGCTCAACCAAGACGAATGGTGTGGATATTTTGGTGCTGCGAGACGGTAATTCATCGCCAGAACTGGAGGACAATGCCACAGACAAGATCAAACAAAAATAATCATAGGCACAGAAAATAAAGCTACAGGCTTCACTGTAAGAAGATATCGCGATTGAGGAAGCAGCAAGATACCCACCAATTTGGAACCAGCAAATCATTGACATAGTTGATGCAGACATAGCCACAGGAGCCACAGTTGTATACATGACCAGGGATTAACAGCAGCATACATGGCCCGGGGGTTATTACCCCGATACATACGTACATATGTATGTAACCAGATACACACACCCCATGAGGGATGCAGACATACCTATGACTGTAATGGGTACAGCAACATACATGAGCACAGTTGACACAGTCAGACACTGATTGCAACCGGAATGACACTAGTTTCCTCCCAGAAACGAAGAGATCTAGAAGAAACGAAGAAACTTTTGACTTGTGTAGATACTGTAATGACATGTATAATGACATGTATAATGACATGTAGGCACAACACGTCGATATCTAAAATAAAAATATCTCTACATATACTGGGTTTCAGGATTCTTTTACCATGCAATTCTTTTAACCATGTCGTAGCTCAGTCGATTTAGGCAGCGTCTGGGATCCTCTCGGACGCAGGTTCGAACCCTCGTCACGGCCCTTGTGGATTTCTTCAGCTGAAGAGGCTTGCAGCGGCCAGCAGGCCCAAAAAATCCGTCTCAATCCGGATACTCTCAGAGTTTAAGAACGTGTCCACTTTCCTCGAAAAAAAAATCCACTTTTTCTAGAGGAAATTTATGGTGCTTTGAGAGGATGCTAATATTTTTTTGTCTACGAGGGCCGAGGTGCCCACTTCGCCACCTTGGGGGAGGGGGAAGGTACCCACCCCTGAAGACGTTACGAAATAAGGAAGACGGACATTGCCCGCCATTCCAATGCTGAGGATTATTACGTAAACACGAAGGGAGAGAGAGAACCCGAGGAAATACCAACATGGCGAACAAACCCAACCACGTACAAGGTTACCAACCGGCTCCATGTGTAGACGAGGAGTCACAATAACGTGGCTGAAATATGGTGACCAGACCACACACTACAAAGTGAAGGGACGACGACGTAGACGACGTTTCGGTCCGTCCTGGACCATTCTCAAGTCGATTGTGTTGACCGAAACGTCGTCGTCCTTTCACTTTCTAGTGTGTGGATTGGTCAACAACCGGTTCCATCTTAAGACCCCATATACCCACAATATGCCTTGCTCTGTCTTCCACACGGTAAGGGTCTTCTTCCTCTGCTACGGATCGAACGCAGACCTCTTTTTTCCCATACAGTTTACGTGTGAATCAATATACCTACTACTGCCTTGAACAATTATTTAATGCAAGATATTCTCCGCTACACAACCCGTGTATAACAAACCTCCATATAATAGATTTTTCATATTGCTTCTCGAGATACAATAGATACAAGAGATCTTCCCCAACAGACGTGCATCGTCACTATGACGTTATTAACGTCGATTCAATGTTGTAATGGCGCTAAAAATTGTCGTGATTGCGATGTGTGTGTGTGTGTTTTCTGGGCTGTCTCGACCGGGTATCGAACTCGGACCTCATGGTATACAAAAGTGAGACGCCATGCTGTCGCTACCTAGCCTGGACGCCACAACAGTGGATGAGTGACGTCCCAAGCGACGTCACCACACGGACTTCACATATAGCAACTCCCTCCTCCACTTTTGTGGCGTCTTGCGCGGGAATTTATAGATAATAACCACAAAATGAAAATGAGGTCCGCGTTCGATCCGCAGCAGAGGAAGAAGACCCTTACCCCCCCTCCCCACACACACACATGTATTATATATACACATTATGCACATTATATACATTATATATACACATTATCTCTCAGGACTGTAGAGGAGGAGGAGGAGGAGGAGAGAGAGGAGCAAGGCTTAACGTGGTGAGGAGGAGCGAGCAAGCATGCAGGTAAGCTGCTTCCTGTCCCCGGCTGAGCCACCTACCCCCCCCCCCTTTGCCCCACACCCCCCCCCCCCTGCCCCACACCCTCCCCCCTTGCCCCACGCACCCCCTACACCCTCCCCCTCCCCCTGCCCCACGCCCCCCCTACACCCTTCCCAACAGTGACCTCAGGCAGGTGTATATAAATTCCCCGAGACTACGCCCCTATGCCAGGTAAGTCCACTACGGGCTCGCCATAGCCCGTGCTACTTGGAACTTGTTCCGAGTAGCACTAAGAGTTCAGAGTTTCACTAGTAGCGAAACAAGTGTCAAATTGTTTCGGAAGCGGACACCAGCACGTGTCCCTGCCATACGCCAGCACGTGTCCCTGTCATACGCCAGCACGTGTCCCTGCCATACGCCAGCACGTGTCCCTGCCATACGCCAGCACGTGTCGTCCGGTTTACCGAGTAGTCCCACCTTGTTCCACGGCCCCACACAAGTCATCACACCATTCATCTGGGCTGTTGGAGTCTCGAACCGTTGACCCAACACTTAAGAGGCCGACACGCTCTATCGACTGGGCTATGAGTAGTCCCTAATAAGGAAAGGTTTCCCCAGAAGCAGCATCCTGCTGCCAAAATGAAATTCCCGACTTTCCTAGACTAATCATAGTCTACCTCCCCCCCCCCCCTCAGTACAGTGACGAGTGGCGAAGCTGCACCTGAAACAAAGTTCCAAGTAGCACGGGCTATGGTGAGCCCGTAGTACAAGTGTCGGAGCGTTCCTTAATGCTCTCGTTGTCATTAGTGTCATCTGAGAAGTTCATTGACACAAAATCATCATCGGCATCTGCTTGCTTTACCCTCTGACACTTGTGTCTCACATGTGCCGCGCACGTGTATATATAGATACAGGGTCGTCCGCGTTACCGGAGTTCAACAGATCCGTTGATAGATTCATCAGATTCGTTACTGCATCCATGACATCCATCTGGTTAATACCTGGTTGATGGGGTTCTGGGAGTTGTTCTACTCCCCAAGCCCGGCCCGAGGCCAGGCTTGACTTGTGAGAGTTTGGTCCACCAGACTGTTGCTTGGAGCGGCCCGCAGGCCCACATACCCACCACAGCCAGGTTGGTCCAGCACTCCTTGGAGGAAACAATCTAGTTTCCTCTTGAAGATGTCCACGGTTCTTGAAGATCTCAACACCACGCCACTCCTCGCGGCTCTCACCAAACGAAACTTTCTTAAAGGTATTCGAAGCCTAATATAATAGTGTCTCGCTCACTTATGGCAGACGAACACCGTGAAGCCAGTTCCTGGCACCTCGCTAAGGATCACTTCCTGGAGCAACGACTCTCTTAATTGCATTCCTCGAGCTCCTTCAGGATAATATGCTATCGCTGCATACCTCATGCTTATCTGCTTGGATAATGACACGTTCCATGTTCCATCTCAATGCTTGAAGTCGGCATCCCAACGCTTGAAGTCAGCATCCCAACGCTTGAAGCCACCATCCCAACGCTTGAAGCCAGCTTCCCAACGCTTGAAGCCACCATCCCAACGCTTGAAGCCACCATCCCAACGCTTGAAGCCACCATCCCAACGCTTGAAGCCACCATCCCAACGCTTGAAGCCACCATCCCAACGCTTGAAGCCACCATCCCAACGCTTGAAGCCAGCATCCCAACGCTTGAAGCCACCATCCCAACGCTTGAAGCCACCATCCCAACGCTTGAACCGACGTGCGAGAGGGTCTTGGCTTCAAGAAGCCACGTGCTTGATGTATCAAACGACTGAAGCTCCGCTACTCGGCTCCAAGCGAGCTTCATACCCCGAGCATGTTCCTCTCATTGGGAGTATCAGAGCATCATCGCAGCATCACTTCAGGTGTTCTGGGGGAGGACATTGACAGGGATTTCTTAAGAGTAGCGACAGTTTCTCAAGGCTAAGACAGCCGGGCTGTGACTTCCTCCCTCAGTCTTCCATGGTCTCTGGTCCCGAGAATTACAAGACCAGAAGTGAATATCTTAATGTTTTCTTTCATATCCAGCGTGTATGGTAAGTTTGTCGTGGGTCTTGTAACAGTGGATAAAGCGTTTCAAGAGTCCCATTGCTCCAGTTGCCATGACATTCAAACGTATGTCAGCTGCTACTCCAACATCAACCCCCAGACATCTCCATCACCAATCATCAAGTGACCCTCTATCACCAATCATCAAGTGACCCTCCATCACCAATCATCAAGTGACCCTCTATCACCAATCATCAAGTGACCCTCTATCACCAATCATCAAGTGACCCTCTATCACCAATCATCAAGTGACCCTCTATCACCAATCATCAAGTGACCCTCCATCACCAATCATCAAGTGACCCTCCATCACCAATCATCAAGTGACCCTCCATCACCAATCATCAAGTGACCCTCCACCACCAATCAGCAACTGACCCTCCACCACCAATCAGCAACTGACCCTCCACCACCAATCAGCAACTGACCCTCCACCACCAATCAGCAACTGACCCTCCACCACCAATCAGCAACTGACCCTCCTCCTCCAATCAACTGACCCTCCTCCTCCAATCAACTGACCCTCCACCACCAATCAACTGACCCTCCACCACCAATCAACTAACCCTCCACCACCAATCAACTGACCCTCCACCACCAATCAACTAACCCTCCACCACCAATCAACTAACCCTCCACCACCAATCAACTAACCCTCCACCACCAATCAACTAACCCTCCACCACCAATCAACTAACCCTCCACCACCAATCAACTAACCCTCCACCACCAATCAACTAACCCTCCACCACCAATCAACTAACCCTCCACCACCAATCAACTAACCCTCCACCACCAATCAACTAACCCTCCACCACCAATCAACTAACCCTCCACCACCAATCAACTAACCCTCCACCACCAATCAACTAACCCTCCACCACCAATCAACTAACCCTCCACCACCAATCAACTAACCCTCCACCACCAATCAACTAACCCTCCACCACCAATCAACTAACCCTCCACCACCAATCAACTAACCCTCCACCACCAATCAACTAACCCTCCACCACCAATCAACTAACCCTCCACCACCAATCAACTAACCCTCCACCACCAATCAACTAACCCTCCACCACCAATCAACTAACCCTCCACCACCAATCAACTAACCCTCCACCACCAATCAACTGACCACCACCAATCAACTGACCCTCCACCACCAATCAACTAACCCTCCACCACCAATCAACTAACCCTCCACCACCAATCAACTAACCCTCCACCACCACCGCCATTCGTTACCATATTGCGTTACCTTAAGACTCTTATCTTAACTGTTATCACACTACACACTATTACCCTTAACCCACACCCGTAACTCTGCCCCCTTATCATGACCCTGAACACCGGTCACCCCTTTAACCCTAAACTTTCACCCTTGGAACAAACCCCGTTAATGTTCACTTGTTTTAATTGTTGTTCCATTGTCACTCTGCTGCCAATGTAGCAGCCTAACCCTACTGTGACACCACTATCTTATCGATAATAAGATCACATAGCTACGGGCTCACCATAGCCCGTGCTACTTGGAACATTTTGTTCCAGGTAGCGAATCTTAAAAACAACAACAGCAACAAAAATAAGATCACTAATTTATTATTAACTCCTGTACGACTCTGGTCGCTACCTTACCTTGAGGTGCTTCCTGGGCTTGGCGTCCCCGCGGCCCGGTCGTCGACCAGGCCCTATCTAGCCCTAAATAGCTACTTGCTATTTTTTGTCCACAATTTGATCTGTTAGCATTTTTGCGGCTCGTGCGCCTCGGTGTGGTCAACTTAAATAGTTGCGCAGTTTAGGGGTTAAATAGGTTTTGTTTTCATCTTCCCATGCGAACGTGTCCGACCAAACGGGCTGTAGTGGATGTGTGGGCCTGCGGGCCGCTCCAAGCAACTGCTTGGTGGACCAAGTTATGTCAAGATGAGCCTTACTCCAGGCTGGGCTTGGAGAGTAGAAGTTCCAGAACTCACTCCAGGTAAAGGCTTGGAGCCAGATTCACGAAGCAGTTACGCAAGCTCTTACGAACCTGTACATCTTTTCTCAATCTTTGGCGGCTTTGTTTACAATTATTAAACAATTAATGAGCTCCGAAGCACCAGGCGGCTGTTTATAACAATAACAACAGTTGATTGGCAAGTTTTCATGCTTGTAAACTGTTTAATAAATGTAACCAAAGCCGTCAAAGATTGAGGAAAGGTGTACACGTTCGTAAGTACTTGCGTAACTGCTTCGTGAATCTGGCCCTTGGACCTTACCTTGAGGTGATTTCGGGGCTCAGCGACTCCGCGGCCCGGTCGTCGACCAGGCCTCCTCGTTGCTGGACTGGTCAACCAGGCTGTTGGACACGGCTGCTCGCAGTCAGACGTATGAGTCACAGCCTGGTTGATCAGGTATCCTTTGGAGGACAGTAGTAGTTCCTGTACTCACTCCATGCAAAGGCTTGGGGCAGTAGCAGTTCCAGAACTCACTCCAGGTATACTCCCAGCTGGGCCAGAGAGCTCGTGGAACACAAAGGAGGGCCACATCAGCAGCGTGTGAGTTTAGGGGTGGAAGAGCCACGCTGGATAAGGACAGGACCGCAGTGGTAAAGCCAGTTACGGAGTTTCGCCACAGTTGACGCGGTTTAACATTCCGGAAAACAGATTCGTTGTGCGTGATCTTGACTCCGTGGAGTACTGTACCTGGAGGGGTCTCTGGCCGTTCTTCAACTTCCCCCAAGCCTCACCTGGAGCCAGGCTCCACTTGTGATAACTTGGTCCAACAGGCTGTTTCTTGCCTGGAGCGGCCCGCAGGCCCACACTACTTCCACAACCCGCTTGGTCCGATTTTCTTGCAGGACCGCGTCGAATTTGTTTCTTAAAACACGCATCCTGTTTTGTTCCGGCAATGTTTCATGTGTGTTCTGTTTATATATGATCCACCCTCTCATTCTTCTGTTTCTCAGCCAGTTTGTGGGACAAGTACACTATTGTCCTACACCACTGAGGCACTTGGAGGAGGGACCTGGGACCTGGAGGAGGTACTTGGAGGAGGGACCTGGAGGAGGGACTTTTCTTCAGTCTACTACGTCTCTGAGAGGTGAATGTTCAAGATCGTACTCTCCTGTTGGGACCCATCATGAACTTAGCCTCTCGTCTTAATCCACAACCTAGCAAAACTTCATTCCCTCAGTTAACAATGAGACGGAAAAAACAAAGATTAAGTTACACACTTTCAAACGTAGATACAATAGAGCCCAGTAGGCTCAGGAACCTGTACACCAGTTGACCGACAGTTGAGAGGCGGGACCAAAGAGCCAGAGCTCAACCCCCCCCCCCCCCCCGCCCAAAGCACAACTAGGCGAGTCCACTCGGCAGGCCATAGAAGGAGAGAGAAAACAAAAGCAGGCGAGATTAAGTGTAAACAAACGTCCCCAGCCTAAAAGTAACACCCATGACCTCAGCAAAATAAAAAGGTTAAGTTCACATTACAAGACAGCGAGAGATGGGCCAGCAAGAAGCGCCTTAAGCTGCACGGGTCAAGACTAAACACGGGAAGATACACGGGAAGAAAACACGGGAAGAAAACACGGGAAGAAAACACGGGAAGAAAACACGGGAAGAAACACGGGAGGGAGGCTCCTTCATGAGGAGGACGGGCCAACCAGTGGTGAGAGGGGGCAGGGGACCGACGTACCAGTGGTGAGAGGGGCAGGGACCGACGTACCAGTGGTGAGAGGGGCAGGGGACCGAGGTACCAGTGGTGAGAGGGGCAGGGGACCGAGGTACGAGTGGTGAGAGGGGGCAGGGGACCGAGGTACCAGTGGTGAGAGGGGGCAGGGACCGAGGTACCTGCCCCTTACCAAGGTCGGACAACGTCCCCTCCAAACTCTGCATTGTTGCACCTTCCCTCAGCCCACACTAAATCACACCTCCGTTGGGTACTACACCACACGCTCGGTAAAATCTGGAGCCGGATAGCGGGGCTGGGGACGTCAGTGGTACTGACAGTACCCCAAGGAGCCGGATAGCAGGCTGAGACGTCTCCACTACACAACAGGAAACGTTACGCCTGGCTCCCCGCTTCTCCAGACACGCCTCTACCAACACATCCTGACAATTTACCCAAAATTTGCTTGTCCATTTTAAAGAACGAAGAACAATTTTTATTTATATTACTTCTAAGCTGTATTACTTATGAACCCATCCCTGCCCTTGTGTGGCAGTGCACAATAGAAAGTTGTTTTCACATATCCATACATTAAAACATTGATTGTAACCATGATATATATGTGCTTCAGCCTACAGTTTAGACCTATTGTCTTATGTATGACCCTCTGTCCTGCGTGGCAGTGAATACCAGCATTATCCTCAATTTAATAAGACTATCAAAATCCTCAGATTAGGCAAAATTGTAATTAATTTTGTCAATAAAGATGTTAATAATAATAATCTACCAACACACACTCAACCAACCACCCCCACTCAACCAACCACCAACACTCAACCAACCACCAACACTCAACCAACCACCAACACTCAACCAACCACCCCCACTCAACCAACCACCCCCACTCAACCAACCACCCCCACTCAACCAACCACCCCCACTCAACCAACCACCAACACTCAACCAACCACCAACACTCAACCAACCACCAACACTCAGCCAACCACCAACACTCAGCCAACCACCAACACTCAACCAACCACCAACACTCAACCAACCACCAACACTCAACCAACCACCAACACTCAACCAACCACCAACACTCAACCAACCACCAACACCGCACATACAACAATGAGTGTATTCTCAGGAAAATGACACATATCTCGAACAATCGACAGTGATTCATCACGCGCAAATCTTTCTACACCACAGTCTATTTCTCAGACAGGTTCTCAGAGTACTAAGCTATGCAACAGGGCGCCTACAGTCAGCCTACAGTCAGCAGTCCCTTGCTAAGAGGAGAGTTGACCTCCCCAGCTGGTAATGAGAGCAGCAGAAGAGCCAGAAACAAGAATGACGGGAAGTCTAAGATCGCCTCCCCGATATCACACGTTCTTTATAGTTCAAGGTTTTCAGCGACACACAAGCCACAGCTACTCGAGTCGCCCCCGTCTGCTGCTGGAGATCCTCTGGCCCTAGCTGCTCTTTACCCAGGGTAATGCCTCTAGACACACCATTTGTTGTTGAGGCAAGAGGACTGTTGTGGAACATAAGAACATTAGAACAAAGGCAACTGCAGAAGGCCAATTGGCCCATACGAGGCAGCTCCTATCTATAACCACCCAATCCCACTCATAAACATGTCCAACCCGCGCTTGAAACAATCGAGGGACGCGAGAGATCAGCTCATAGAGCTCCACGTTGGAAAGTCAAAGGGAGACACAAGGCACGCGCTTCTAGTTCATTACAACAGTTCTTTGAAGACCAATGAGTCAAAGGCAACAAGGAGTACAGAGCGCTGACGGAGGAATGCGAGTGCATGAGGGCTGTGGAGAGTGCATGAGGGCTGTGGAGAGTGCATGAGGGCTGTGGAGAGTGCATGAGGGCTGTGGAGAGTGCATGAGGGCTGTGGAGAGTGCATGAGGGCTGTGGAGAGTGCATGAGGGCTGTGGAGAGTGCATGAGGG